>NC_026146.1:16946077-16969009 GCF_000512975.1 Sesamum indicum | reverse complement strand
ACATAATAATAATTAATAATATGATTATTAATATGCTCCTTTTTTCCCAAGTCTTCTCCAAATTCATAACTAATACGCGTAATCGCAACTTTTAGGCACTTTTTGCATCACGGACCAACTCATTTTTCTTTATTTAATTTGTTTAATTAGTTTCAAAGAAGCTTCTGTCGTTGAATTCATAGTTTATTATGTCCAAAGAAATTGATTTTAGTGGTCTAAATTAGTTGACGAAATTGAGGCTCCATAATTTTAAAGATTATGTGTGTTGTTCCAATTATTTTTGTAAGGTACTGATATTTGATAGGAACGATTGTACTTGAGTTATTTCAATTAATAATAGTTCATCACTGCAAATAAATAAAAAAACAAAATTGATTTGAGTGAGATTGTGAATGTCTGTAGAAAATATGAAAAGAAAATTGCAAGACACAAAATTTGTGTGGTTCGAACAATTCTCTTACGTCCACTAAGGATCAATTTCTAATAAAATCATTTTCAGTGAAATTTGAATAAATTATCGATCACTCACAAACTATTTATACATACTGGGGTAACTAGCTAGATCATAGTTACTGGGTTTGGATGCGATGTTAGGTTAGTTCCATATTCCAATATTAAGGACCGAGTGGGTTGATCATCTCAGAAGTCGAGAGTGTTTGTATGTCTATGTGTGTATATATATGACGAGAATAAAATCTAAAATAAACCATAAAATTGTAAATAGTAAATGAATTATTATTATGATCAGTCTAATTCAAGTTGTAAAGTTGAGACCTCAACTGCTTGAGATTTAAACTCATCAGACGTGTGTGTATGTATTTCTTCTTTAATATATGCATACAGTAGTGATTAATGTTGATATTGATATTGATTCGTATAGTAATTAATATTAGCTTATTGGTATATTTAATCTTTAAATAAAAAATAAACTAAATTTCTTAGTTTGTTCTAAATATTGGAAATGAAATGAAACATGTGAGTTGCAAGTTGCACCACATAATCATGTCACAAGGGATTTTATGTAGGATGTTGTACAACTAGCTCGGCAATAATTGCGCAATATTACACTTTCCCTTCTATAAAATAGGAGTTCAATAAATTTAATTTTTTATTTTATTGAATTTTTAAATAATTCAAATATTAGAAAATTTGCATTACAGAATTTTTAGAATGGTTTCAAAATTTTAAAAAACTCGACTTATTTAGTCTCATATCCAAATTTTCATAAAAAAAAATGGCAAGAACCCGTGCAATGCACGTGTCCGTTAGCTTGGCTATCAAATAAATGATGAACAACCGCACTGTACATGTCCTTGTTGTTTATTTTTTTACAGAAACTTTAACATAGGGTTAAATGTGTCGAGTTTTCTCAATTTGAAGATTATTTTGAAAATTCCGTAGGGTATAGGACTAGATGTATCTAATTTTCTTTAAATTTTGAAATTATTTAAAAAAATTAAATTAGAAAAATAAAAGTATTAGACCCTTTATCATATGAGACTAAAAATATAATTTCACCCAATAACGACCAATAATGAAGGTCTGGTAATATTATTATTATATACATAGAAAAAAATATTAATTGATATGAACTATGTTACGTGAATCCCAAGATTTTTTATTCTGTTAATTAATATAATATAATATTTACACTATTTAATATTTTTACATTCAGCATCAACTCATCATATAATTAAAGAAAAAAAAATTAAAATAGGCAAGACGGGATTTGCTGTAGTTGCGTGCTTAACAATCCACTAACAATCAAGTGAACTTGTGATATATTTACTTAATTATTTATTTTTTTTATTTTATTTATATAACAATTGATATAATTAAGTGGCGAGGTTGAAATATTACAAGACTATATCTTTACATAAGTCAGAATTATAATCCTTACAATTATATAAAAATGTGAATATTATCTATATATGTTTAATTAATTAATATCATATAGATATATATACATAGTACGTACGTAGTTGATTGTCGGGGAGAGTTGTTAATTAATAGGTGATGGGTGATTAATTATTAATTAAATATTGACTAATCTTTTTTATTATATATACATACATATATATAATAATGCATATCATGTGTTTGATATTTTTACTCAAGAAAAGAAGGGCACGTAGGATTCAACACTGCTCTTTGTCTCTTTCTTTTGCTTTGGGCTTAAGCAAACCCAGTCAATCTCTTATATTTAATTCCCTAACAAATCTGTTTTCTTTATTTTACGGTCTTTTTAGTATTGAGCTTCAAATACTTCTAGAAGCAAAGTCATCGAATGTAGGAATTCATTTCCATAATTTTATATATTGTTTCGGGTAAAATATTTTTTTGATCTCATAAAATAAGAGTAGAATTTTTTTTGGTACCACAACTATACCAGATGATGCTTTTAGTCCCATAAAACTCAAAATCACGTCTTTTTATTTCCAAAAAATGTGATTTTGAGCCTTTTTAATCCAAAACTTACAACATATTTTTAGTCCCAAATAACGTCTATTTAGCTCCCAAAACCACAATGCACGTAACCTTTTGTGACTAACTTTTTTTTTTTTTATTTAATTTTTTTTTTATATACTCGTGGAGACGGTGGGGTGGGATAACCAATAATGTAAATGAATGTACGATGAGTAGGGGAATTAAGGTGGTACAAGTTAGCTGCAGTTTGGAATTGGTTATGTAAGTCGTTGTCCACTTGGAAAGCACTGGTCCTGGTACATGAATGAGTTCAGCTTAATGAATCCAAACTTTTGTTAATGCGTCAATATCAGTAGCTATATTGGTGGGCCAAACAACCCTTTATCATTAACCTCATAATCATATATTAATATTTCATTAACCACTTCTTCTTCTTTTTTTTTTTCCTCCTTAAAAGAGTTAACTATATATAATTATATAATTTATTGTGTTTCTTATAGAATATTATCTTTTTACATAATTTGATATGTTCAAGTTTTAAAATATAAATTATTTAATAAAATAAATGAGCAAGAAAATATATATTATTAAAATAGATTTATATACGTAAAGGGTCTACAATTAATCATTATTAACCCCTTATGTGCATATTAATTAATCAAATGAAGACAATTTTGTACTCATTCATTATACTTTAAATTAATCCTCTCCTATTTCTAATAGGTTTAAATGCATTTTTATTCAGTAATTTAAATTATTTGGCCTTTTTGTCATTCAACTTTCTAGTGTATTATTTCGGTCCTACATCTTTTAAATTTTAAGATTTTAGTTCTTTTTTTTTTTTTTTGGTCGGAGTTCACCATTCTCACTAAAAAATACACGTGCATCTCACTTCTTAGCATTTTATCCTTTTATTGTTTAAGATAGCATTTTGGTCATTTATCGTTTAAATTTTTGATATTTTAATTTTTTTTTTTGGCAGGAGTTCACCGTTCATACCGATGTAAGTGAACTCCAACAAAAAAAAAGATTGAAATTATCGATAAAATTAAAAGATGCAGGACTAAAATACTATTAGGTATGGTTATATATACTAGGAAAAAACAGATGCTGCTGGACCTCATTAAAATTCTTGTATTCTTTATTCTTGTAAGTTCAGCGTTCATTTGCAATAAATACTACTTAAAAAAATAATAGGATAAAAACACTAAATAACATAATTAAATTACGAGAGCAAATACATTTAATCCAATTCCAATACGTCATATTCTCGCTACTAGCTATATAGTAGGAGCTAGCTAGGTGCCAGAAGCCGAAAAGTATTATTAATGAGTTAATCATAGAGTAAGTATAATTAATTAAAGTGAGATTTCAGAAAGAAAATACCTAGAAAAGATAATAATATAACTATGAAAAAAGTATTATTTTAGTCTGCTAAGTATGTCTCATTTTAATTTTAGTCCGATAACCATGTCCATTTTTATTTAGATACAATAACTTATGAAATTGCTTACTTTTAATCTTCTGGCAGATTTTTGGACAATTTTACCCCTATGAGTGTATATGGACTAAAACTGCATTTCAAAAGTTGCGGTAAAATTGTCCGAAAATCTGCCAGAAGACTAAAAGTAAGCAATTTTGTAAGTTACTGGACCTAAACAAAAATGGACATAGTTATCGGACTAAAATTAAAATTAGACATAATTAACGGATTAAAATAATACTTTTTCCTATAATTATCCTATATATTATATAAACATATGTATGTTTATTTAAAAAATGTGAGTTATTTAATGAAAATAAGGGAGTTATGTTAATTGAAATATTAAGTTTTTAATACTCGTATATATATATATGATGTTGAGTATGTTATTATGAGTAAATGGAGACAGTGATATTCCAACAATATATTATAAAGTGTCAAGACTCTCTTCCGTTTCCGTAATAAGGTGTATTTTCCGTAAAATTACATCAACATCGTGAGTTTTAAAGTGAATAATATTTCACATCAAATTATCAGATCGCGATGGACAAGTGTATGCTGCATTATCCATATCCAATTTATCAAAGTATATAAAACTTACCAAGTATTTGGACTAGGTTTTTACGATCATGCACAAAAAAGTAGATTTTCAAGGAGTAATCCCAGCTCGATTCGTGAAATTGAGGTTCTATGATTATATGGTCATGTATTTGAATTTCATCAATGTACGGGATATTATTATATTTTTAATAGAAGTTGTCGTTCTATTTCAATAATTATTGTTGATTAAATATAGTTATTTGATATTAAGTATTAATATATAATTGATATAGTAGTCGGTAGTTGCCAGATATAAATGATACGGATAGTTACACTCCCTTTTCCTGAGATTTGGTGTAATTACACGTAAATCTTTTGGAGTTTGGGAAATTACAAATAGCACCCCTAAGGCTTGTTTTTGTCTAGCAAATAAATTCCACGTTAGTCAAAATTCACCAAATTTGTTGATATTAATAAAAAAAAAAATCTATAGTTACCCTTGATTGACTTATTGCATGTCAAATAAATCTTTTTAAGATCAAATTACCCTCATATATATCAGCAAATTCAATGAATTTTGACCAACGGATGGATTTATTTGTTAGAGAAAAGCAAACTTCAGGAGTGCTATATACAATTATTTTCCAAACCGTAAAGGGGTTTACGTGTAATTACACCAAATCTTAGATGAGGGGAGTATAATTATCCCTAAATGATATTGATAATTGTAATCAAATTACTCAAAATAATAATTCAAGGGATAAAAAAGAAATTAAATATTCATAATAGGTGATGTTGGATTTGGATGGAGGAAAAACCAAGGCTAAGGGCAGGAGACAGGATTTGAAAACAACCTAATAAAAGAAAGGGAGACGCTCCAAAAAGCAAAATGAAATCGAAAAGTTTGGTGAGCGTGAGAGGTTGATTTTATGTATAGGTGAAGCAGCAGCCAGCATTAATGCCATCAACTTAGCTAAGCTGCTTTGGTATTTATTCCAATTATATTATTAATTGAACTTTAATTAACTTTTTTTTAAGGGGAATTAATTCGCGTGGAATGCATGTTTAAATTTACCCCCCCTTATTTCTCTCTCTCCCTCTCTCTCTCCACTCTTTGATTTGCTTAAATTTCAGCTTCTATGCTCCTTACTATTTAAAGGTTGACTGCTAATTTTTTAACTTATCTCTCTCTCTCTCTCTGTGCATTGACACGACAAAGGTATTTAGAGAGAAAGAAGAAACCCAGCAAATCAAGTGAAAAGTAGCTCAGCCCGGAGACCACTAGGATTAATTCTTTTTCCCTCTCCAAAACCCTAGCTTTCTCTCTCCGCGTTTTATTCTATCATGATGATAGATTGAGTTTGTGGGGTGTGTGTGGTAATTGTGGTTGCCGGAGGATATGGATGGCAAGAGGAAGGCGGATCCGGAGTTCATCGCCGATTCGAGCTGGGAACTTGGGGGTGAGGACGTGGAGAACTTGAATCATGGGTATTTGTTCGGGAGTGATTATAAGGAGAGCAGCATACTCAGCGAGTTTGGATGGAATATTCCCACCGAATCCAGCGGCGTGTGTGGATGCGACGGCGGTTTTGTGGATTTGGACCCGATCGAGTCTGGTTTGCCGGTAAGCAGCGCCGACGGTTGCGTTTTGGCGGGTACGACTGCTCCCCGGGGCGATGATACGAGTAGGAGTTTGGAGCCGATGGTGGCGGTGGAGGAGAACGCTACTTTTGCTTCGGCTCTGGCGTCGAACCCGTCGATGTCGTCAAGCTCGTCCGAGGATCCGGCGGAGAAGTCGACGGCCTCCGGTGGCTCTTCCGCGGCTGCCGCGGCCAATTCCGGTGGCTCTCCCGCGGCTGCCGCGGCCAATCCGCCGGCGGACGCAGCGTGAGTATAGTGTCGTAGTGTAAAATGCATGCATTTTGTCGCTAATTCCAGGGTTTTTGATCGGTAGCGGAGGGGCAAACTCTGAATAAAAGAACTCATTAATTAACTCCTTTTGGCAGAAGCTATAACAGAACTGCAAAAGTAAACGCAGAAAAGCGCTCCTGCCGTGTCCGTACAGTTTTTGCAGTCTATAGTGTGGTTAGAAGCATCAAATTGTGCACGCAAGTTGGGGGCCGGGAAATTAGGTATTTGCGGAATTAAAGGCCATTTCAGGGGCTTTTATGGGTATTTAGGAAAAGCAAATATTCACGGGCTGGAGCACCGCCGCTATTTCGGCGGCAATGGCGTGCTTGCACAGCCTTTTGTTTTCTACTTTCAACTTTCACTAAAATTCTTCCAAAATACCGATACTTTTTCTCCCAAGTTATTACTAAATTTCCTCACAGAATTTCTTTTGCTTACAACATGAAGATGACGATATAGGCATCTCGTTCCAGACAAAAAGGTTCATCTTATTATATAATTCTTTTTATTTCACACAAGAAAAAGCTGAAAAATCTCATAACTATACACTCTGCATTGCATTTTATTTACTATAGATTTTTAGCTTGTACATTCTGTTCATGCATTTCCCAATCTTAATTGGTACAAATATTACGTTTAATATACATATATATATATATATGTAATCTCTTTTTCACCTCAGTTTGATGAAAGAGATACATAGAAACTTCTTTGAAGTCTTTGGCGACAAGTCATGGTTTTCGTCTTGTTTTCCAGTTGCATTATTCCTTATTTTTTATTTGTCAATATATGGATAAGATGGATACGTCAAAAATCTTATGGCACTATCCTTCTCCTTTTCTTCTTCTTTTTTTGGTTGTGTTTTTGCAAGTATATACAGAAAGCTTTTGATGTACCCATTAATTTTGGAAAATTCGCTAAAACTTACAAATGTCATATTAGGGTTTCCTTTTGTAACATGTGTGCGTTCAATTTTTGTTCCCAAAGTAAAGAGCCGTATAGATAATCCAGAACTTAATTATATGTATTAATAGTGCTTCTTAATAACATTTAGTTTTCCTTTATCCGTGTTTCTGTTGTGTTTGTAAGTACGTAGCCATTTTCATATTTCATGTTTCTTGGAGAGTCCAATTATTTGTTCTAATATTGCATATATCTCCTCATTTAGTTTTGCTAATTTTCTTTGGTGATGGTATATTAGCATTCAATTTTGTGTGACTTTAGTGAGAAGTTTCCTCACTCCAAATGAAATTACTAGTTTCAATTTTTTTTGGATACTTTTCACTATTCTTTTTCCTTCCTAAAATCCGAGGTACGTGTGAACATAGTTAGCATTAAAGTCATGAGCATACATGTCATCTTTATACTTCGTAATTCAGAAGATCAAATACATAATGAAGGTTGAAATATCTTGCAGGAGCAAAGCTAAAAAGAAAGGGCAAAAGCGTATTCGACAGCCACGATTTGCATTTGTGACTAAAAGTGAAATTGATCATCTTGAGGACGGTTATCGGTGGCGAAAATATGGCCAGAAAGCTGTTAAAAATAGTCCTTTTCCAAGGTATGTATTATGCATTCTTCACCTTACATATATATGCTATGATCAAACAAAAGTGAGGTTTAGTTTGATGAGAAATATAATTATTTAGTCATAATCAATTCCTTACATGTGCTAAGGCATATTTCTAATGGTAGGAATACTAGCTAGAGAAGCAGCATCTATGGTGCAGCTAATGACGCGTGTCTATGGATTTGGATATGCTCATACTTTTCGTTAGGTTCCTGTACTAAGTACTGGTCTTTTTCATAATCAGGATGCACTCAGTGTTTTGTGTGGTTATGTGCTTTCCATCTTAAAAAGTACAAAAGAGAAGAACCCAATAATGTGCTCTATCATAATGGGAAAACACTGCAATTGACTTGATTTAGGCTGAAATCTTTCTGAAAAATGGAAATCAATTTGTAGAATAAATTTCTGATAACAAAAACATGAATCTTGAGTGAAGCTCTATCCTTACTGTATTAAGGTACTTATGATTAACTTATATAAGTGAAACATTAGTGATGCTCATCAGTATTACCTTTTTATAATTTTGATTAGCTGATTCAATCCTCTTTCCTTGCAGGAGCTATTACCGCTGCACAAACAGTAAATGCATGGTCAAAAAGAGAGTCGAAAGATCCTCTGAGGATCCCTCAGTTGTGATCACTACGTACGAAGGACAGCATAGCCACCACTCAGTTGGATTTCCCAGAAGTGGACTTGTTTCTCAGGAAGCTGCATTTGCAAGCCCCATGGCCCCTTCCAACTCACAGTTCTATTATCCAAGGCTTCAGACGTATCCTCATGAAAACTCTCTTTCTATATCACAGTTGCCACCTAGCATTCAAGGCAAAGGTGGAGAATCAGGCCATAAAGGGCAAGAGGCGAGTTTGCAGCCTTCTGTTGGTGAAGGACTCCTTGGGGATATTGTGCCTCCTGGAATGCGAAATGGATAGCATGAGGTACTTCTTGCTTCTGTATTAAACAATATTAATTGGTTTATTAGATTGAGTTTGTTACCTTTTCTCTAAGTACAACTTTTTTTGTTAAAAAATGTGTTCGATTCCACCATCTCATAAATGTGTCCTTGCAGTCTGGATAGAGGGGGTTTATATAGTCTCCTAATATGTAAAAAGGATTGATTTCCTTACCTCAGGTCATATTGATAGAAACTTCCTAGCTAAACGAAAACGATCTCCTACAAGCTTAATATAATGATCTCTTTCAAAGCAATTGAGAATATGGGATCTGCGAAATCAGCATATTGAGAAAATATATTTGATCAAGAAAGAAATGTTTTTGGAAGAGGAATTTTCGTTGGTAAGTTTAATCGACTGGAACAGAATGATCCTTTTTCCCAGTGTGAAAGTGACGGAATATTAACACTTTCTTGAGACACACCCGGGCTAAAGAAAGTAATTGGCTTACCTTTGACTTGTGCTCCTTCCCTTTGAACTAGACAAGGGCACCGATCTACATGGTGTTTAAAAGTCTGAGATTTCTCAGGGAAGGGGATCAATTATTAGAGTATTACAAGTTGCCGAGAGTTCAGTGGGACCATTAATGAACTTGATCTTATTAATTCAGTTTAGTTATATATAGCTGACCTACTTAATAGTTCAGACTTCAGACGTGACGTTCACTGTTTGCTAGATTTCTCAAAAGGTGCTTTATTAAGCAATCAAGTAGACTTGGTTAATCTTATAATTTGTTGCAAGATGAACTAGCTATCACTATATATTAGTAATTCCCAATATACTTAATTAGTTGATCAATTTATATATAGCATTATTATGGATCAAATGTATACTTTGATTGACTGGTTTAAAACACTCAGCAGGTCTTATCCAAGAATGATGATGGTTACAGTGTTTGTGGCTGAATTTTGTTTACAGTTTGTATTCAGGCAGAACAGAATATATTAGAGATGATAGAGTATGGGCTACTGACAACTATATATTCGTGCTCCACATTGGTGAAATTTTGTTATTCACCTTTTCCAAAATGCAAGTTCTACTTTTGGGGGAAGTGCTAACTTGCTGCCCCCATTTAAGTGCAAAGTACTATATAGATGTAGACGTGCAATTGTCGTCCACAAAAGTTTTTTCTGTACAATATCATAAAGCTCATTAAAATGACATACTTTTTCCTAAACTCGTTCCCACCACAGCTTTTAATTTATTTATTGTTTGAGAGGAAGCTTTATTACATCTTGTAATGAGCATTATTTGTGGTTAGATGAATCAATAATTGATGATTCGAGATCAGTACTAGCTATCTAGCTATATATAATCTGATTACAAGATATGGTGGTCCTAATTATTAATGTCTACATTCAGAGACGAATCAAACTCACTGCGGTGACAATTAATAACATAGAGTATTACATATAAGATAACATATATAGAAGAATAGCATAATGATAAAAACTGCTGGCACCTCATCTATATCGATCAGATGCCGCATGCCGGCCTAAGTTTAAATGTCTTGTCTGAGCCTGTACATTTGCTGTGTTTGCTTTTCTGCAATATCATTATCATCTTGTTCAAAACATACAACCTAATCATTGTTATGAGTTCTTTTTGTATCAGCATACATAATCAAATGACGTCTACACGATCTTTTTTTTTTTTTTTTTATTGTAATTCATTGATATTGTAAATCATGTTGCATTTTATATATATACGTGTGTACGTCATATATGTGAAAATATTTTCTTAAATATCCAGATATTACATATTTCATACACTTCACACTTTACTTATGTAATTGAAGTTTATACAAAATACAATTTTAATCTACAATGGATGAATCGGGTTAATGCATCGTATCTAAGCTCTTTACTAGATCATCCAGAGATTATATTGCATGATATGGGGGCAGTACTGTTTTATGGTTATAACCTTAAATTGAAACATAAGTAAAATTTAACACTATATATATATATATATGTTTGTTTTACAGGCAGCAGTGCAGGAGGTGGGTGAATGGTGATGTAGTAAGCAACAATTAATTCATTCCCATTGATCAGGATTGATTTACTCTTCACAAATTGAAGTTCAATGCACATATAAATATTGTTGCCATTGCAGTTCATCCTTATTTACCATGGTATAAGTATTGATTGACCTAATTCCAGTTTTTAAGGGCTGGGGCTGTAAATTCTATATATATATCCATGCATAGAAAAATGTGTAATATTTTTCTGATGATTTATTGCTTTGAGGTAAATGTTAGTTACTGTTGAGATCTATATATTTAATTTGGTGGGAAATGGGACATGTTACTTTTTTGGCGTTTTTGTTTCTTGGGCATAACAATTTCTTTTGGAATGAATGTAAATATTTATTTGTGATATTGTAAATTAATAAATTATTTTTTATAAAAAAATAATAATTTATATCACTATATTAATTAAAATGGAGCGATAGGAAGATAAATTATTTCATCTTTAAAAATACAGGAGAATTTGTTGTATTTTAAAAATATAAAATGGTAAATTACTAAAAAAAATTATAAAAGAATAATTTACTAATATATAAACATGGGAATTGGTTGCATTTTTTCAATTCTTTAAAACACATATAGGTTTGAGTAAAATTCTACTAGTTATAGTTGGGCTATAGTAAGTGCATGTTTTCACTTTTGACATTGCGTGGAAATCAATGTTGCTTCTGTCGGCCGACAACATTACTTACTTTTAACCTTTTTCCCTTGGCTTTCGCAGTCAAAAGCTAATTTTCAACTTCATTAAATGAATGACCAACATATAATACCTACCCACCCACGCCCACTGTTTGAATCTCATTAATTGCGCCCCCCATTTTCTGTTTTATTTTTTTGTAACTGGACAAAATTAAAAGTTAACAATATAGGACTATCTTGTTTTAATGTTAGCATCCTCGCTATAATATGCATTTAATTTTGAAAAATAGATACATAGAGTTTCTCCTATTAAAATCTAATTATACCTCGCAAAACCCACTTTTGGATATTGATTCAAATTTTGCTTCATCATCAAACCTAATCAATTCATTTACTTCACTTTACAAGAGGGACTAAGGTATAAGATGAATACTTTTTCTTTTTTTTTTAAAAAAAAAACTACCAACTCAAATATAAACTAAAAATTTTAATTATTTCAAACTGGATGAATAAAATAGTTTTTGAAGGATGTATTGAATTGTTGACAAAGTAATTATCGCTGCGGGCGTTTGGTCTAGTGGTATGATTCTCGCTTTGGGTGCGAGAGGTCCCGAGTTCGATTCTCGGAACGCCCCTATTTTCAATTTCAGTTTTTCACATCCTCCAAATCCAACAAGCACTGTTCAAAATTTTAGAAACTGACCGGACTCCCACTTTGAGTAATTGGGCCCACAAAACCAACAAGTAGCTGGTGGGCCACATAACGGCCCAACGCAAGTAATTTTTTGCTGAAGAAACGTGCAATGTATGTCACTCTTACAATACAACACCTGTCCCTCTTACCCGTTTCCTCCTCAAAATAGTTTTCACTATTTTATTATTGCCATTCCCACACAACAACAACAGATCAACAGAATGGGCTTTCAGGAAACGCCCAAACATATTTCAAAATTCATATCTTCAACAAAAACAAAAAAACCCAAGTTGTCCAAAGAAAATGCAAAATTATTGCAAATGCTGTTTCATTTTTTGAAAAGATAAATTAAAAAATCTTGAAGCAGTAGCACTAAGACTTGTATGTAGATGGGACACTTTTTTGGGCTTTTAAAGGTTTGTTTAAGTGTACCTTTGCTTTTTATATCAATCACACTATTAAATAGAATTCAAAGTCAAGTAATTAAGTCTTTATTGATTTCATTTATTGATTTCATTAAAAAACTAAAGAACCAAACATAGAACAACCCACTCAAGAGTAATGGGATGATAAACGAGTCGGGTTCGAGTCAAGAACAAGTCAATTTTTTTTATTTTATTTTTTTTAAAATGCTTTCAAGAAATGACAAATTTAGCCCATTTTTTTTAGATTTAAATGGAACGAACGGTTTCTAGCACACACGAGTTTTGATCAGTTGCAAGTGGTACTCAAAATTTGTCGAAACGAGGAAATATCATCGACGAAGATGTGTCTAGTGGATAATATCAAGAACTTACTGAGCAAACTGTTCTGTCATTTTACTCCTAAACATTTGTCTTCTCTATATCTAGAGTTTGCTTGGCATACTTCACTGTATCTATCAGGCTCACCTTACAGCAGTGGAGTTAAAGGCAAGAAGACAGACTATGATGCAAGAAAAGGATAAAAAGTTGTGGGGTTTCAAATGAGCATGTGCATTGACAGTCTCTTGTGCTCTCAAGTCAAAAAAGAGGGGCTTCAAGTACTCAAATGGATCTCAAGGTTGGTTGAGTTGTGATAGTGATGATATCATGTTTCTTGAAATTCATCATTTCTGTCCGATTTGCAAAAGTTCACAAAAGATTAACTTGTCCCATGTTAGTAGCTTTTAGTTCAGTGCAAGGAACCATATATAAAAAGACAATGACTGCTGATAAGAAATGGCTGTTCTGTGAGAGCAACTCTACTTTCTTAGGAAGTACTAAGTTCTATTGATTGATGATTGAGACAAGATAAATACGACCGCCCGGCTGAATAACGACAGAGTGTGGCTTAAGGAACCAATGAAGGTGTGATCGAGGGAAAAGATTTGACAATATTAAAACTATGTAGTAAGCTGAATGTTTAGAACATTAGCCCTCTTCTTGAAATGCCCGATGGTAGTACATCTCTTCATGTTTCTGGGATTGAGAAAACCTCTAAAGACAATAGCTGAAGCAACATCAATGTATTATTCGGCCAACACTAATTAGTCTGAACTTATGAAAGAGGGAAGCACAACTGACTTCACCATCTTCAAATTGAATAACTAGAAGAAATGAAATGCTAACAGTATTCTTGGATACTACTCTGCGATCAGAGAACTAACATGCCAACAAAACTTCATTCTAGATATAATGTTGATGCTTCTAAATGAATGAAAGATAAATTTGAAGTAGTCTGCAAAAATTGCAGCATATTCAGGGAACATGCAGAAAGGGGTCGCAACGAGAGAGGATAACGAGTGCTGCTCACAGTCGTCATGGAGCAGTACGACTACTGCAGTTCCAATCCATCATCGAACAAGCAACATGAGGTTTGCTGTCCACCAGTTTTGCTATACACTAGCATCTTTGGGAATTAGCAGGACCACCTTTACACTTAAGTATCAGCCAAGAAGCCTTTCATGAAGTGTTTTTGTCTCAAGTCTACCAGGGAGAAAATCGTTCACGCCCGTCATCCTCATCTTCCTCGGGTGCAGGAAGATTAAGATCAAGCATATCAGGCTTTACCACTGGACTTCTATGGTTATTTTCTTCATGCCCACCAATGAAATGTGACCTCTTGTGGCCACCTAAGGCCTGGCCATTCTTGAAAACCCTGTTGCAGAATGGGCAAACATGCCCTTTGTTCTTCTTAGCTTTGATTTTCTTCTCCACATAGTGAGATGAGTTCTTAGCACTTGATCTTCTGTTGCTAGCAGACTCGACAAGCTTGCCAGTTGTTACGAATTCAGTAGAGTCATCTAGGCTGTTCTCACCACTTTCGTATCTCGATTCATAGAAAGCATTGTTTCGTTTGTGGCACGGTCTGTGTCCTCCAAGAGCCTGATAAGACTTGAAGGCCTTTTTGCAGTTGAAGCATTCATATTTACTTTTCTTCTGAGAAATGTTGCACGCCTCAGCATTAGGAGGTTCGTTTCTTGTTATCCTGCCATATTCATTGCATAATTCTGGATTTTCAGAAATATACCTTCTCCTTCTTGATTCAATCCTAGCAGAGTTTGAAGCCGTATTGTAGTCATTTTCCTTCACCAATTCTCTTTTTAGCTCTGCTCGATAACTCTTGCTTCTGTTCAAACTATGTCCAAATTCAGCACCATACTCCTCATAACTTCCATTCATAAGGGACTTACTGTATTCACCAAAAGCACCATTCCTTCGAAATCCATCAACAGATACATCAGACTCGGCCTTGGCACATTCATCCAAGAAATACCCAGAATCAGAGTTATCCGCTTGAGCAACTTCCAACACACTATCTTTTAACTTCATCATATCACCAATTTTCTTCATCTGGGGAATCTCATCTACCTCTTTGGGTGCTTCCCTTCTTTTAGTTCTCATGTCAATGGAAGAAGATTTAGTCTCTAAAATGACTGAATTATTATCAGAAGACTCCACAACTGAATTCACACCACCCTTGTTCCCAGAGTCCCTTGACAACAACATCAAACACATAGCTACTTCCTCTTGCTCTTCTCCATCAATCTCAGAAACAGATGAAGAACCATTATTAGCTAAAGAAAAAGAAGGTGACTTGACAACTATTTTCTTGTACCTCTTATTACTCTTTGAGGATCTGGTTCTCAGAATCCGGTCCTCGGCTTCGGTATCCGAATGACTATCCATCACCAGCTTCTGATTCTCACTGGTCCAAGAATGATCATCTTTCAAACCCCTATCCCTCTCAGAGTGACAAGCCATATGCCCACACAATGCTTTCAGAGATTGAAATGCTTTACCACATTGCTTGCAGACTCTCTCTTGGGACAAAGGGAAGCTAGAATCCACAGCCCTCCAAGATTTCCTAGGATTCTCTCTGAGGCCATAACTAGACTGCCCATTTCCAAATTCAGCAATTTTTGACTCATTCATCACACTCTGCTGCCCAGCAACACCCAAAGATGAAACCCTTTTCATGTTGGCCTCAACTTTTTCCTCAGATTCAGCAGAATTTGCTAGTACATGAGACCTCATGTGACCTCCTAAAGACTTCCCACATGGGTACTTCTTGTTGCACAACTTGCAAACAAACCTCAATTCTTGATCCTCCTCCATCCTAATTCAAGACCCAACAACTGAAGCAAGAAAAACCCAACACTAGAATCAAGATCAGCAAAAACAACTAACTCAACTTAAATTGCGCTAGAATGCAGCATTTCTCGATCTACCACCGCCCAAACAGTTCAAGAAACATAGGAACACGGCCCAGATCAGAGAACCAACATCGAAGTAGAAAAATGAAGTTGAAAAGGCTCAAATCTGGGACATGGGTTTGGGCACAGATCACACAAGTGATAGGACCAGGATCATCAAACTGGTCAGATGTGACAGTTCTTGGGAAGTAAACAATCAGACCCACAACAAAGAGAACACTCTTGAATCCCAAATCGATGTAATCTCGCAGAATAGAGAAAAAAAGGCATATAAATGACAACCCTCCTACCCTATATTAATGTCCCAAGATTTTGAAGGATTAAATGTGGAAAAAATCAAACTTTTGAACAGATGGGTCGCTAATGATGGCCTTGAACTAGCCACAGCCTATCAAGATAAAGAAATAAAACAGAAGCCAAAGACTCTTTCTTCCCAATATTTCTCTCCATCATATACATACAACACCTCTCTCTTTCTCTCTCTACATCTATATATCTTTTCTTGTTTGTGTGTGTGTGTGTGTGTTATAGTAGGAGGAGAATTCCATGCATGGAAGCAAAAATATGAGAAAGAGAAATAGAGAGAGAAATGAAATGAGCGTCAGCACGTGTACTTACTAGAGCAGAGTTCGTTCCCACTCAAATCAAACGGCCCAGATCTCTTGAATTCCTATTTTTTATTATTAATAATTAATAATAAAAATAATTCACACTGCTCATCATCTGAGTCTGACCCAGACACAATCCAAAAGGGCATATCGTAATTTTCATTTCTTGATTTACAAAACTATAAAGTAGTCATCTTTTTTATTCTTAAAAACTGCTCTGAAATTCCCAAAGCTTTTAAGGACTTTATGTCTCGTCTTCGTCTTGTCTTCTGCTCAAATGTCACACCATATGAAAGCTCCGAAATCCCGAACCCCTCAGCCGTTATTACCCTCTCAAATTCCCCCTTTTGCCCCTAGGAAACCACACATCCCTCTCACATGTTTTGCTTCATCTATATATTCCGGATCGCTTATAATTACATCATAATTTTAATTATTAATAAGTAAATATATTTATAATTAATCAATAATTATTATTAAATTACATTAACACCGTTATATTAATTAATGTACTATAAGATCATCCATGAGTTACAATTTCATCAATTAAGATTAGATCTCATCAATTTACAAGACTTTGCTTATTGGCCCTCGTGAAAATCTTAATCAGCATAATTAGGCCCTGTTGTCAAAAAAGAAAAATAAAAGAATTATTTTGAACTCGAATTAGAAAAATTTTGTCCAAATCAGATTCGAGTTTGTGAGTTAAATATAAGAAATAAAATTTAGAAGAGATGTTTGGAAGGAAGCAAGCATGCATTGTGTTGAAGAATGTAGCTTTTTGGTAAAGTTGATTAAGCTTTACAATCTTTGAGTATCTTTCATTATCAATTTTAGATGATGTTCAATTTTGTATTTCACTCTGTTATTAGCTACATTTTTGGGATTTGGAGAGGGACATTTCACTAAATTAGACTCATAATTTAAGTTTATCTCATGCAAATAACTCCAAAAATCTATGCCATTTTTTTCCAATTTGCTATAGGCCTATTTTTAGGTCGTAGACGTAACCAAGGCCTTTTCAGTGTGGTTCTTACCACTTCTTGTCTTGCAGGTCATGTATTGGAGACTCAAAATCAACCTAAATTTATCTACCTCATACGGTCTACACATCTGACTGAAACAAATGTTTATATTTAAAATTTATTTTTTTCAACACGAATGTAAAATAATTAAATTAAACCTGTAAAATTATAGATATCTTTCATATTGATTCTACTTCAACTTCAAAGCAACCCAATGTTCTCAACTTCTCAGCTACCACCAGAAATTAAAGAAAAGAAATGGCAGTAATAAAGAAAGGCTGAAAAAACCAATGTATGTATAATGATTTATTCTTACAGAATGTATTTCTACCAACATATGTATAAGATATTAGGGGTTGTTTGGTTTGAGGAGGGTACGTGTCCCAAGTGTGTGAAGCTTCTTAGTTGAGGGGGTTAGTTATGTAATAGGCCAACAGCCCAACCCAAACACATTAACTTTTCTTAATTTTAAGTAATTATGGTGGGCAATCTGAACTGATTTCTGCATTTATTGTCAATCCCAAGGATTTCGGACAGACGGGTCGCAATCAGATTGTGTCAAGTGCAACAAACAAGTTCTCACTTAGAGGCCTTCATGTTTATTTAAGTTAAAAATAGTTGTAAGGTTTTTTCTTTGTCAATGTTTGTAGTTTACTTTCATTTTTCATCTTTCTTTTTTTTTTTTCCAAACGTTTTTAACTTACGTTATTATACTAAAGTTTGTGCAAATGATCGTCTCAACTATCGGTAAGAATATAGTGTACCCTGTAATTAAAATATATATATATATATATATATATATGCAGTGTACTCAATACTATTTATATCTTTTTTTTAAATAATCAATCTAGAATGTAGTGATATTTTAGAATACTAGTGTCAAATGGCCATTTATCAGATATCATATCAATCACGACACGTTCTTAATATTATGTCGGACACGTCAAATAACATGTTTATATTTAAGCAAATTTTGACACAATTAAGAACGTATTTTGTATTTTTTAATGTCATGTCAGACACATTCACGTAGCATATCAAATATAATTTCAAATTCAAATAATTTTTTTTTAATATGTAGAGAAAATCAACAAAAAATATTAAAATTGTGTTCATGTCCATATATCATAGAAATCGAATTCGCTTCCATTTTAGCTCATCCCAATAGAAAGTGGACGATATTAATATAGCTCTATATGTGTCCATTTATAATTGAGGTGCAGGCTATAAAGATGAGTTCACGCGAACCCATCCTATAACTGTACCGCTGCTTCTCCGCTGAAGCAACACTTTCGATGTTGTTAGTTGGACCCTTAATTTTGCTTGATCTTTTATTTGAACTGACTTAAATCTTTGATTGATCAATCCTAACCGCATTTGTATTCTGAAGCAGGACAAAAAGGGGCTTGACCCACTTCTAAATCGGATCCACCATCCTGCCCGACCCTTGTAGGTACACTACTATCCATCACCTATAGCAGAAAAGGTCCTACCAAACAGTTATTACTAGCTGGCCAAGAATCAGAATGAGCTCATTGCGACCAAATAGCTTAACAAGAATCGAAATTCCAAACTGTCTGGACCATCATCTATTTGAGGAAATCCTTTTCCAGCTTCACAACAGCTACAAGAATTAGTTGATGCTAGAACGACAGCTTTTTCCCGCACAACAGTTTGTTGTTCTTGTTGATGAGGTCTTATTCAAGAGGTAAAATTGAAATTATCTCTGTAATCATGATAGTGCTTTTGTTTGTTTGTTTCTTTTAATGGGTTTTTATTTAACACTATTGATGTATTCTGTCATCTTTTGGCCTAATGAAGTGTATATGTATGAATTTGATTGGATCTTCCGAGTTTTCAGTTTCACAAAAGCCAACGCATATGTTGCCACCCAAATTTTCATCATTTTCTGAAAGGTTTTAGATAAAAAGTTGTCTGTCCTTTGAAGGTTCTGTTTGTATTTAATTTAGGTGATGACTTCAAAGTGATTTGGCGTGTCCTTTGGAGAGTGGATATTCTCTTTACCTACCTAATACCATGGGGAAAGAGGGAAAGACCATAACTGATCTTTCATTATTACTACATAATCGAGTGCAACATCCCATAATAATAAGCCCACAAATAAATTTTAG
Organism: Sesamum indicum; assembly: GCF_000512975.1. Lineage (NCBI taxonomy): Eukaryota > Viridiplantae > Streptophyta > Magnoliopsida > Lamiales > Pedaliaceae > Sesamum > Sesamum indicum. The sequence goes on along the minus strand of NC_026146.1, from coordinate 16,949,325 downwards.
GATGGCCAAGCTAACAGCTTTTGTACTTGATGAAGCTCACGTCAATAAATTCTGTAAACTGAGATAGCAACTAGAGAGGGGCAAGACAGACTCTTTCGTTGCTAGACTTATTCCAATTGAGCATTAACATCTAGACACAAGTGCAATTTTACAATGTCTGAACAAGGTTGCGCCATTTCACCTCGATAGAGCATGATGAATACACCCAAAATCATCATTCAACCATCTAAAATCGAGGAACTGACATTGGCTACTGTTGGACTGAAATGTTAGTCCGATGCAATCAAGAATATCGACTCAACTTGTGGAAGAACAAAATTTCTTATGTATAAATAGATCGCTTCAATCAGCCACATATCAGGAAAAGGTTTTAATTTTTTGCTTTTCCTTCCCCTCCCCCCACCCACCCCTCCTACTATGTCTACTTTTACACAGTAATATGAAGTTAAGAATCAAAACTGTGGTCACCATACAACTTATTGGTCTCTTGACTGGACATTTTCTCTGTTCTATCATCAATGTCGACACCATCTTGCTTTTCAAAAATGCTGCCAGCAGCGTTGTCATGGTTTCGCTTGCTGCCCTCATCGTGGCTGACATGTTCGGGCTCAGACCAGAAGTCATCCACCCAGCTAGTGTCCAAATCCTGATCACCAAAAGACTCAACTGTGGAGTCTTCCTCTTCTTGTCCAACTGCATAGCACTCCCCATTGGGGCCTTGCTGATCATCATCATTATCAGTATCCGGATCCAATGAATAAGATCCATTCTGATACAAGTCTCCATGGGCACCTTTCTGGTCTTCATCGTCGTCGCTATCTATGTCCAGTGAGTAAGATCTGTTTTGAACAGCCCGCCTATGGAGCATAAAGACATTGAAATAGTAACTTACAAGTTCCCTCTTAGTTCGAGCTGGGAATGCGACTCTGAGGTGCTTCCAAAATTTTCTACCATGTGACACAGGATTAGAGAAAACAACCTCGTGAAAGACTTGTTCTTCCTCAGGGGTCCATTTGCATGCCACCTCATCACCCATATTAGAGAATCCCAACTCCTCAAAATTCTCATCCCCAATGGTCTCCCGTAATTTTTCTCTTGCTTCCGTTACATGTTGCTGCACACATCTCATGGAGCCCACATCGAGGCAGTCACAATCTGTTCTGCCACGTCCAACTCTGAATTCACCAATGGTTGAATCATTTGCGTCAGGCATTGAAATGATACAAGTCCCCATTAGTTCTTCCTCTCTGTTGTTGTCCCTACTAGCATTTGGATCCCACAGTGGGACTCCAGCTTGATGATCTGGTCCAATAGGAACTTCCTTCCTAGGAGAAGAATTCAGCAAAGATATGTATGGATCCTCAAACTGCTGCGGGAGTCGCCTTGGTAAGCCGAAATCAGTAAATGCTGGAAAATTAGACCAGACAGAGGTGTCCCCATTCACAACATCTTCTTCTCTACTGCTGCTGGTGACCAAAGATAAGGGTGCACTTGGCTCAAACTCTTTGCCCGCTAGAGATGCACTATATAAGTCACCATTTTCTAGCCGCCCATCGAACTGTGACTTACAAAAAATGCTCTTTGTTCTACCTAAAATATCATATGAAATCAATCAGGGATCAATGGCTACTGACTCGACATTATGCCAGATATAACCAGATAACAGATGTGTAATTTGCGTTATCACATGGTTCACCAAGAAGTCTTCATACAGAGGCAAAAACTTTTTTTAGAATATAAAGCATAAATAAAAAAAATATGTATTTATGCAGCTTATATTTTCTCTTCCAGTATGAATCTTAAGGAGAATGGTGTCAAATAGCAAACTTTTACCCGGAGAATCAACTGTTAAAGTAGTTAAGTGAGATTCCTCTGTATTCAACGTCAGTTTTTTGTTATAATCAAGCTGCTTAGGTTGCTTGAAAGAAGGCTCTGGAAAATCTTCTTCTTCTAAAGGACGTTTCATTCCCATCATCTGTATGGAAGAACAAAAGGAGGGACATATTGAATAAGATCGTCCCGGGGAAGGAAATTATAACCAGCAGGGAATGGATTATATAGGCAAAGCAAATGGTAATTTAATACATGAAAATCTCTCCAGAAAAGCTACAGGTGTCAAGAACCAATCCATTGCTAAAAGCAGAGGATTCAAGCTAACATGAGACAGACATGCACACAAAAATAATCTTGCAATAAAGAAGCAGATAATAAACTAACAATGACTAGTATAATTATGATCTTGTCGCACATGCATACAACAGAGTGTCATAAACAAGATACTGCCTACATCATTCCAGGAAAGTAGGAACTAGAATAAATATCTGACTTGTCAGGACATGGAAAACAAATAGACAACCTATAAAAACAACATACAACCATAAATCATCAACAAATGAGGCAATGTAAAAACCAACATGATTAAAGCAAAATAGCGGCAAGAAACATTAAATCACATTGTCATGATTCCGTAATGGTCGAAGCAAAGCGCGATCAATCAAAACAATGGATAACCAACCAAATCCAGGCAGATGATAACTGAACCCTCAAATATGCTTTCTTAATGATGAACGTAATTATTTCTTCACGTGCTATATCAAGTTTATAACTATTTTTTTCAGTGCCCCAGTAAGACAAGAGTAATCTACCACGTGGAATGGCATTTAAGTTTTTTTCCTGAGGACAACAATTAGTAATAGTGAACAACCACATGCAGCAAAATAACAAACAGTAAGATTAAGCAAAAACTTGGAAAAGATTAGAAAATAGTCATTAATTTTTTCTTCAATTATTCCACTCCATGCAGAACAACAAGAATAGTCCACAAGTAATTACGTAGAAGCCATACTACTTATTTTACTAAACTAACTACCTCAGTATATACAATAAAGAAAATTTTCAAGACCCAAACCACCTGAACATGCCCTCCCAAAGAATTATCGCCTATAGAAAACAGAGGTAAAGAAACCAAATTGATAGAAAAACCCTAACCCTGGATTCACAAAATCCACATAAAGAAAGCCACAAAAATGATACTAAAATTCAATTTAGAGAGAGACGTACCAAAACCCCAAGTCAATTTACGGGGATCCAAGGAGCCTTAAGATTCTTCAACCACGAATATGCAAACCCTAGATATCAAAAGATTTCCGAACAAAATTACAGTTTCAAATTCTATTGGCAGAGGGTAAACGAATTATAAACACCGTAGATAGCGAAAACAAAATTTTAAAATAAATAAGATGAATAAA
>NC_026146.1:16939060-16946067 GCF_000512975.1 Sesamum indicum | reverse complement strand
CCTAGAATTTCTTGGAATCAACGAATTGGTTTGATAGAGGGATCAATAGAAAGAGAATTAACAGAATTGAATGAAAGAATTGTCGAATTTGAAGATTGAAACCTACAACTAAAACAATTTTGGAAACTTCATTGCAGTGAAATTTGGAGGGAATTGGGAGAATTTGGGGGAAAAATTAGGTGCGGATCGCGCTTCTTTGTAGATGCGATGAGGATCCGAATACGATGACCCGGTTTCGATACACGTAGGAAAGCTCTTTACATAGCTGGATTCGGATTCTTTTTGTGCGTGGTTTCGGATATTTCAATTTTAATTGGTTTTGACTTCCTATTAAATCCAAAAAGAAGAGAAATAATAATAATAATAATGTTGGAAGAAAAAGTGAGTCCAAATAATAAAGCCTAATTAACTATTACAGATAATTGTGTTACAAATTTATATTACAGAAACAATAAAAAAATATTAATAAATATAATTACATAACAATATCAACAGCAAATGAGGAACAAAAACAAAAAGTAAATAAATGGCTCTGAGCCAAATCCGCTAAGGATAACCCAAAACTACATCAATTTCTAAAACCTAAAACACACCACCAAAACTCAATCATTCAAATAGCCACCAATGCTCAGTCACATATACCCAAACAACTACTTAGGTTTTCACTTTGGAAATTGTTCGCGAATAACACTTTGATCGCATAAAAGAGAGAGATGTAAATGTTCAGTTTTCTTCCGTTATTCTTCGCAGAAAAACTGGCAGCTAAAATAAGGAGGAACACATTGATGTCGGAGAGAAAGGGAGATGGCGGCGCAAGAAACTGAGAAAAGATTAGAGGTAGAAAATCGGCGAAGAAGGGAAAAACGAGAAGAGGGAAAGAATCACGGTGGAAGAAATGAGGGGTCAGGTGGAAATGGATTAGAGTTAGAGTTTTGCTAAATAGAAAAAAATAAATATAAAAGAAATCGGGTCAACTATGAGTGGGTCGGGTGGAAGAAGTGGGTTGAACCAGAGGACTCAGCCTGAGCAATAAAAATGAATAGCCATTCAGGTAAGTGATTTGTGGTGTGGGCTGGGCCTACCAACAAAAGATCATGGTCCATATTTTTGCAAGAAATAATAATATAAACATGATTTATTTTATTTTCTAATCTAGAAAGTGAAATTTATCTTTTATTATTAATATTCGATTTGATAAATTAAATGTATATACTAATATAATCATTCTATTTACAACATTTAAGACATAACTCGTCAATTATTGCTTTGATAAATTGCATCATATGGGAATAATTGTGGACATCCGGTCATCACTCATAGCAACGTACCATTTGAATATATTGCATCTCTTCAACTAATATTTTATAAATTCTAATAAGTATTTTATGATATGTTGAACTTTATAATAGTTTCTTAAATAAATTTATTAAAAATACTCTTTAATATAAAATTTTAAAAATATCTAAAAACTTATAGATGTTTAAAGTGTTTAGTAAAACATTTATTATATGAGATATATAAGCTAACTCCTATAATAAAATATTAAAAATCTTATAATAAGCTTACATATGCTTAGTTGATTTTTAAAAAATAATAATAAAGTATCTTCATATATATTTAGTTTAATTATTATATATTATGTTACAAAGTGTTATATCTATTTAAATATTTATATCAATAAATCGTATTTCTTTTACACATTTCACTTGATAAAATGTTTGATATGATAGTAATAATTAATTAGAAATATATTTTAAAATAATCCAAAAAAGAAATAAAATATGAACACGCACTATCCAATATTTTTTTTGAAGTGTCATTTTAAAACAATCAAAACCAAAAGAATTAAAAGATAATACCGAATTAATTTGTAAGATTTTAACACGCTCTTTTGATCTTAATTATATTAGTTAAAAAATTAAATTTTTTTATTCAAATATTAAATAATTTATTTTTGACATAATAAGATAATAAATTTTTTTCAGTGAAAAACTATATTAAATTCTATGTAAAATTTAAACAACTTAGTGAAACACTCTTTAAATTTAATTGAGTCCACAAAGAATAACAGCCCATTAGGAGGCCCAATACTAACAGGCCAGCCCAGGCCCACTCCAAACTGCGATGTATTTACGTCCTACATTTTCTCCTCTCCACGATCTCAAATTGGAAAATATCACCGGAAAGGCCCGACCCGAATATGGAACCCGAAGACGACGAAGAGCCGCCACCGGCTATTGCAATCAACGCCGACGTCGTCGTCGGCGAGACCCCACCCCACCAATCTGATGTACTGCGCCCTAGTCAACGGCCAGATTTTGCAGAAGCTCCGGCCGTCGGTGTGACAGTTATCACAGGATATCTCGGCGCCGGCAAGTCGACAGTAAGGAAGAAATTGTAGAAACATAAAAAGTTTAAGACTCATAATTTAATTTAATATGCAGTATTTAAATTCTCAGGAGTGAATATTTTTGTGCATAAATGAATGCCAGTTTTAGGAAATGCGTATTTTTGTTTGTTAAAGGTTGAAGCTGAGGTCTCTGCTAAGTTTGAGCTGAGCACGAGTAGCTCGGGCTTCCGGTCTACTTTGAACTTTATTAGCTTGTATAGGATTACAATTTGATCCCCTGGTCAACTTTAGTCAATCTGAAGCAACTTGGCATAAAACTCACCAGAGTTGAGTGCCACTCGATTTGTACTTTGGTTTGTATGCGCATGTGGTGTGTGCATGTTTGTGTGAGAAAGACCGGGCGCTCATGTTTTTATTCATGTTATGCAGCTGGTGAATTATATACTGAATGGACAACACGGGAAGAGAATAGCAGTGATATTGAACGAATTTGGGGAGGAGATAGGAGTTGAGAGAGCAATGATCAATGAAGGGGAAGGTGGAGCGCTTGTGGAGGAATGGGTAGAACTTGCAAATGGGTGCATTTGCTGCACTGTCAAACATAGCTTGGTTCAGGCTCTAGAGCAACTTGTGCAGAGGAAAGAAAGGTAGAATCATGTTTCTCTGTGCTTCAGACTTGTTCCGTACAATCATATATTTTTAGAGGTCTGCGGGTTTCAAACCGCATTAAGCAAGGTATGGAATATGTAAGTGGGCACGAGACAACATTAAATTTCTTAAGTTTCACTGGATAGACTTTGCACATGGATCTTCACTTCCTACTCAAACTACTGAAAATTACATAGCATTGTAAAGCATCAATATAGAATTTTCCGATTTCAAGTTACTTTTTCTATTGTCCACAGGCTTGACCATATATTACTAGAGACCACAGGACTGGCGAACCCTGCCCCTCTAGCATCCGTGCTGTGGTTGGATGAACAGTTGGAATCAGATGTTAGGCTCGATTCCGTTATCACTGTGAGCTTCTTCTCAGGGTCACTGAATATCAAACTTCTTGTACTCATATTACTGATGACTTTGATATGCAGCTATTCGCTTATTCCTAAGATAACTTTTTAGGCTAATGAGTTTGCTCCTTCTCAGGTTGTGGATGCCAAAAATCTCCGATATCAGCTCAAATCAAACCATGACTCGTCATCTTTTCCTGAAGCATATTATCAGATTGCATTTGCGGTAATTGTTTAATTTGTTAGTGATCTCTTCTTCAAAGGTCAATGCCTCCTGAATCCTTTTGCTAGCTGCTACTTTTGGGAATGACAGTGCAGATGCTCCTTGATTTTTGTTTGCCGTAGGATGTTGTGATTCTTAATAAGGTTGATCTGATAGCTTCTGATGATTGTGGAGTTGTCCTAGAAGATCTTGAGAAGGACATACATAATATCAATTCCCTTGCCAATATTATTCATTCAGTTCGCTGCCAAGTTGACTTGTCCAAGATACTGAACCGCCGAGCATATGATGCTACAGTTAGTTACTTGTCTTACTTTATCTTTGCTTTCCGTCACGTATGTAGACATTCTTGTTTGAGATTAAGGTAAATGAAATTAACTACATAAAGTTTCCTTCTCATTTCAGCATGCCGCTCATTTGGAAGCTTTATTGAAGGAAAATAGCACTCTGTCAACCAGTGCTATCCATGACAGTGGTGTAAGAACCTTATGCATTTGTGAGCTGAAGAAAGTTGATATTGATAAGGTACTTTATTAACTAGATACTAGATAAGTGCATGTGAGGATAACTATAACATCCAGTGCTCAACCACTATTTCAAAGACAGATTATTTTAAATATGAATTCTGTGGGCATTCTGGGAGTGAAATATCTTGTCACCTGATTTCTGTATAAATTTTATGTTTTGGCAGTAAAAGATATTATATAGATTTGTGATCTCCTCTCCACCTTTACCCTTAATTTGTTTTAGATACTTAGACATTCTACTATAGTAATGTATTTGAGGTCTACCATGAAGCGGCTGTTTATTTGCATGTTCTGTCCAGGTAAAGATGTGGATTGAAGAGATCCTCTGGGATAAGAAATATGGCATGGATATTTATCGGTGCAAAGGGATTCTAACTGTTGTAAACTCTGATCAGCTTTACACGCTGCAGGTAACCCTTTTGAACTAGATTTCATAAGGTTCTTTCTTGAGCTGTGGTTTAGTAGGGTTTACTAACACCCAACTTACGCGCCTGTATATTTATGATCATGATTTTTGTTGTGGATGCAAGCTCAAATATGGTCCTGTTATTAGTTTATCACACTATAATTGAAATTTACTCGTTGAAGTTAGGGCTTGTTGGTAATGACAAAGAAGTTGTTCTTTTCTGTGGAGGACTTCACTGTTTCTCCAGTAACCAGTATACTTGAAAGTCTGGTTAAGTCTTTTATTTATTTTCCTCTCTTCACAGAAATAGCTAAGTGTTCTTCCTAAATGAAGCAGTAGAAGTACTATGCATATCTACTTAATGAATAAGAAAATCCTAAATGTATGCAAACAGATGTGCCTTTTTCTGTAGTAATGAATAGGAAAATCTGTAAATGTACTGTTACTGAGTGATACTTGAGAAATTTTCATATTTTTGTTTGAAACAGTAAATTGTGATAATAATTACTTTGAGCATCAGCCCTTTTTTAATCCTTGAATGGTCTTTCAACATGTTGCAGGCTGTGAGGGAAATATATGAGATTGTTCCGACCCGCAAATGGAAAGAAGAAGAGAGTAGAATCAACAAAATTGTTTTTATAGGTATCAATTTTCTCATACCCACTCCGACAATTTATTACGCGTACATCGGCATATTTTCAACATGGAATTTGTTTTTTTAGGGCGTTCATTAAATGAAGAGATTCTTGTTAATACCCTGGGAGCTTGCACCATGTAATACCCTGCCAATTTCCTGACCTATGGCATGCTGGTATTTTTCTTTGTTTCCTCCCTTCCCTTTTCTCGACTGATAGCGGATTGTAGTTCTCTTGTAATTTAACTAGCATACCTTGCCTGTTAATATTTTTCCCTTTTTCTCTTCATCTTGATACTGAATCTTATAATTTGTCACGACAAAATTTTGACTAGTCTATGAACAAACTAGGTCATTCTTACTCATTTTCCCCAGCAATTTTCCTTTGTGAATTTGCATTTATTAATCATTTATTTTAAGCACGCACTTGAAGTTCAAACACAAGACCTTCAATAAAAAAGTTTTTGTGCACAAAGCATTGATGACACATTTATTGATCATTTGGTTATTTGAGCAACATTGTGGTTTAAAAGGGGAAAAAATATACGCTATGTTTGGTTTCATGTTTTGGCATTTCTCGAGACAAGATAAAATACGCTCAATGTTTGTTTTTGTGTTTTTTACACCTTATTTATGTATTTTTTTGTTTTTCAATTTTCTATATATAATATATATATATATACACTTCTATATATAATCTAAAACAGACATGATTTGACAATGAACTATGCTTTTTGTCTCCCAAAATTACAACATTAAACATACAATATTTATATATAAAAATACATTAAATATACAATATTTATATATAAAAATATATATAAAGATATATGATTTGACTATGATTCAATAGTTTGTTTTTCAAATCCCAACATCAAACCTACACCACTTATTTTCAAATATTTTAAATTACCTCAACACACAAATTCAATATACCATCTATTTTAAATATATATTTATCTATCTCTATTTTTCTCTTTCTATCTCCAAAACATCAAAACAAAACAATCAAAACACAAATCCAAATATTATGGCAATGTTTGGATTCATATTTTTGTATTTTTCGAGATAAGATAAAACACACACAATGTTTATTTTTGTGTTTTTATACCTTATCTGTGTGTTTTTTTTATTTTTCAACTTTCTATATATAATATATATATATATATTTATATATAATATAAAGAGATATGATTTGATAATAAGCAGTGATTTTTGTCTCAAAAAAATACAACATTAAACATACAATATTTATACATAAAAAGATATGATTTGACAATGAACAGTGAATTTTGTCTCCCAAATCTCAATATCAAACCTACACCACTTATTTTAAAATATTTTAAATTACCTCAAAACACAAATTTAAACATACTCTCAATATCAAACCTACACCACTTATTTTAAAATATTTTAAATTACCTCAAAACACAAATCTAAACATACTATTTATTTTCAACACACACCTATTTATCTCTATTTTTCTCACTCTATTTTCAGAACACAAAACAAAACACTCAAAACATAAATTCAGATATAAGGTATGATACCATTTCACAGTTGAGGACTATGCTTTTGGGAAAGTTCTGACTCACATGAGTTTGGCCAGATTTAAACTAATTATATGACAAGTACAATATTATTACAGTTTAAAAATTTGCGATTGCTTTAGTTTGGCAAATTTAACTTGGGTGAGAACTTTTCCAAAGTACTAATAACAATCGCAACCAATTAATTAATTCTTTACTTATAGAAATAGACTAGAGTTTATTTCCCAAGTTACCATAACATGAATTAACCCCTTAGGACGAATTATCAAATAATTCCCGACCTTTTTCTTTTATAGAATGCTGCCAT
>NC_026146.1:16918933-16939043 GCF_000512975.1 Sesamum indicum | reverse complement strand
ATGCTTCATTTCATGCAATGTGGTTGATTTAGTCCGGCATGAGGCAATGCCTAAGTAACTGTTATTTACATTATCACATGTATACTCACTTGAATGATTTTCCTAACCTGTTCTAACCATATCATTCCTTCCTGCAAAGGCGTTGTTGGCGGGGATGGATTATCATTTCTGAAAAGGTTGGTCTGATAGAGAGAGCAGGGATTCTTGTCACACAGCTTCCCGGGGAAGCCGCGGAGATTGATCTGCAAAACGGGAGTGACTAGCGCCTGCTTGTATGCCAAAAACCATTTGTTAGAAAACGACGTTCAGGAACAAGAACTGTATGGTGATCATCTTGTGTATGAACATAATCTTGACTCCTCGTAATCACATCAAGTATCCTGGTATTACTGCCAACTAGGATGCGTGCCTGTTCGATAGAGGTTACATATAAAACTGCCTTGTGCTTTTATCTGGAAAAAGATGTCCTCAAAAGGCGGAGTCAGAGGTTATGACACGATGTAGATCAGAGGAAATGGTGCTGCAGAAGTAGCCAGGTTCAAGGAAAACAGTTAAATTACTAGTTACCAACAGTTACTGCCATAAGCCATGGAATATAAGACATTATAAGCAACAATTCTCATCCCAAATTTTGTACCCAGCATGAATGTCATTGCTTTAAAGGCTATCAATTTGTCTTGTTTCTTATCATCACATTCTGAGTTATAGCTACAAGCCACAACGACGAACAAATTCTCTTTAACCAAGCACGCATCAGATCACACCCTAGAAGTAGGTGGTAATGTAAGTGAAAGCTCTTCTAATGATTTGGTTGCTCTATTTCTTCGTCGATCTCTAGTTGACATTTTCTGGCCATACCTAGCAAATATATCTGCTAAATCAAACAATCCAACTTCTCTCAACTTCTCAGCCATAACCTCAAACATAACTACACCTTCTTCATTAGAAAAGTAATGCAAGAACTTGTTGTAATCAAACCTCGGCACCTCATGTCCTCTGTCTATCACTCTCTCCACATACTTGGTTGCTTCCAATGACTTCCCTGCCTTAACCAAACCTCCAACAAAAATCGTGTCAAAATTCACCAACAGATCTTCCCCTTTCCTCCCTCTCTTCCCCAAATGTCCCTGCAACAACATGACATATGTATGCATCGTTGGCTCACAACCTCGTTTTATCATCTCCCTGAAGACTTGTGTAGCCTCACTGGGTTTCTTCAACTTCAAGAGCCCCTTGATCATCCCATGATACACACGTATATCAGCATTTTCAGCCCCTTCAAGAACCTTAAAAGCCTCATTCACCCTTCCTCGACTCATAAGCCCATAAATTATGGAGCCTAATACCTCATTATCAGGTTTAATCCCTCTCATTTGCATTTCCTCAAACACCACATAGCTCTCCCCCAATTTGCCTCTCTTACACAACCACTTGATCACAAGCCGATACGTAGACAGCCCCAAATCATCCATCCTCTTCACCCTCATTGACTGAAAAAGCTTCAATCCCTCATCTAACTTATTATTCTTGAATAGGGTCTCCAACATAATCTCTGCTGCATCAACGTCAGGCTCGAACCCCTCATCCACCATCAAATTCCACACCTTTGAGGCCTCAATCAAATCGCCTACATCGCAAAATCCATATATCAACCACCTGTAAGTCACCCCATCAGGCTCAATGCGATCTCTCAACTTCACTACTACATGCTTAGCCTCCAGTACAAGCTTGTTTCTACACAAAGCTTCAACCACCTTGTTAAAGGTCTCAACTTTGTACTCGTATCCAAACCCATTCATCAAATGGAAAAACTCAACACACTTCTTTAACTCTCTAGCAGCAGCTAGTGTTCTCAATGCGATTATGTAAGTCTTGAGGTTAGCCAAACGAAGTTTTCCTATTTCGTGGCAGAGATCCCAGAAAAGGTCAATGTTTCTTGATTTTCCCACTATGTCAAGAGTCTTGTTAAACGTGGTTGAGGTGTGGGTGAAATTCTGTTGGGAAAGGGAGAATTTATGAAATCTGTAAACTGGTCGCCAAGAATATGGGAACTTGTTGCATACTTGGAGGAAAAACTCGTGACTGAGATGGAACGGTGTTTTGCTGAGGCTGGCATGCAGTTTCGTATCAGGTGCGTTTTGCTGTTGGTAGAGGACTGTGCAAACTCTAAGGAGGTGGGCTTCATCAATAGGGCCTACGGCACTTGGAACTGGTGGAGGAGAGGCTGCGGCGGTGGTGGTTAAGGATTGAAGGTGTTGGTGGAGGTGGAGGAGGTTTATGGAAGGTTTGGTGAATTTTGCAGGTCGAAGCATTAGGGACATGTCTTTGATCTGGGTTAAAACTGGAAACTTCTTTTTGGCTGGAAATACAAAGATAGGACTAGAGAAACAAGGACCGAAAGAAAGGAGGGTAAAGTGCAATTTGTCCCATATTTTCCTAAAAATATTTTAAATACCCCTATGTACACTAAAAAATTCTATGTGATACTCAAAATATAGCAAAAAAGCCCCTCGCCTCCGGAGATGCATTACACGCGCCCGTTTTCTTTTTTCTTTTTTAAATTTTATTATTTTAAATAATATTTTTACCCTTATTTTTCTATTGTTAGATTTCATATTATAAATGAATAGTTTAGATCTTATCAATACTATTTAAGTTTATAATTATATTTTAAATGTATTTTTATATATTTAATATATTCATTTGTATATCTTTAAAATAGATATTTATTTATATGTTTTATATATATATAGAAAGAGAGGGTGAGGAGCATTGGCGCGGCCAGGAAGGAGCGGGAGGGCGTGCGGAGGAGCCAGACAGAGAGCAGGCAGATCAAAAGGAAGGAGGAGGGGAGCGGGGAAGGGGGCACGAGCAATGGCGGACAGCGTTGGCTAGGTGTCAATTGTTGTGACTGTGAGGAGGAAGATAGCGATGAGGAATGACGTTGGCGGCAGTGAGGCGTTGAAGAGGCGGAGGTGGTGGGAGACGGTCGGTTGGAGAAGATGATATATTTATATATATATATATATATTTAATATATTTAAATATTTTATTCATATTTAATAAATAAAAATATTGTAAATGTTTACATAATATGGACTGTTAATTTAAACTAAATAAAATTTGAACTATTAAATTATGTGTTGAATCTGAATTTTTTATTCAAAATCTAATAACATTTAGCCGTTGATCTATTTTTTACAAATCTTAACCATTAGATATATAAAACGGAAGATTTAGCATAAATTAAGATACAAAATTAATTTATTGTTGAAAATTAAAGTGCAATTTCAAGAAGGGCGAGTGTGCTACAACTCCGGAGCCAAGAGGATAGTTTACTATATTTTGAATATCATCGAAGGGGGTTTTTGTGTTTTAATTTTTTATAAGGGGTATTTTAAATATTTTCAAAAACTCAGGAGGTGAATTGCATTTTACCCAAAGAAAGGATTCACATTGAACGAATCCAACTCAAACCTTAAAAAGAACAAGAACACACGTCTGTCCCCTGCAAGTTCCTAAAATTCCATGACTTCCGGGCCTGTTTTCTTGAAACGACACAACTGTCCCTGATCCAACAGTCCCGATTTTTTGTTTCTTTCCCCACCTCCAGTTTCTCTGAGTAATAAAAACCATCACGTTGGTGTCCCATTCATTCACTCTTCCGCAAAAACATAGAAGCTGCAGAAAGAAAAGGCCATAGATTCCTCGCAAGTTCCCGTTCAGATCTTCAATTCTTGAAAGCAAATACAATAAAAGAAATTAGGAATAATGTCGACGGAAAATGAAAGAGAGAATCATGTTTACATGGCAAAGCTCGCAGAACAAGCCGAGCGTTATGACGGTATAAAATATTTCTGTACAACTATGTACATTGTTGATGTGGTGTTGCATTTTGTAGATCAATGCATTTCAGTGTATCTTTATATGCAGATTTATTACAACGGATGATTTGTAATTGTTTTTTTATGCGGATTTGTTGTGTCCATATGGCTGTCTGAAATGCACACAATGTAAATATCAAGTGACCTCAATGGCAAACACGTATGCCCAAGGATAATGAAAAAGATCATTCATTTTTGCCTATGTAAATTAGCTTGCATCTTGATAGGTGGGAGATCAGAGTTGAGCTAAATTTATCTCGTTCAGTGTTGACGTTCAGATTGAAATCGAAATGAATACGAGGTTCATTTCCGGAAATTATGGTGTTTTTTATTTGGTTGACATTAAATAGGATAGTAGACATAGAATCCACAAAAATGCCTTTTTCTGAAACTTACATGCCATTTGTTTCACAGAAATGGTTGAAAGTATGAAAAAGGTTGCTAAACTAGACGTTGAGTTGTCGGTTGATGAGAGAAACCTACTCTCTGTTGGGTACAAGAATGTGATTGGTGCCCGTAGAGCTTCATGGAGAATCATGTCCTCGATTGAGCAGAAAGAGGAGTCCAAGGGAAACGAGAGCAATGTGAATCTGATTAAGGGCTATCGCCAGAAGGTGGAGGACGAGTTATCCAATATCTGCCACGACATTCTATCAGTCATCGACAAGCATCTAATTCCCTCTTCTCGTTCTGGAGAAGCTACTGTTTTCTACTACAAGATGTAAGATAATTTGAGATTATGTGAATTTATGCTTCGCTCTGTTCTTGATATTGCTTACTACTTTGATTCTTGCCTTATTATGATTATATCAATGGTGGTTCTTGATAGCTTTATCTATCTACTACCTTGTTTTGCTAGGAAGTCTAGAACTATTATAGCTTATTGCAGCATCATTAATTTCATATTGAATCCATTTGGTTCAGAAAAATAATAAACAAAAGTTTGGTGTTAAAATAGTGTTAAGAGGTAGGTTTTGATCGTACAGGTTGTCTAGAAAGTAGATAAGGAAAATTTGCCAGGAAGTTGCATAAGTTGATGTAATGAGAGACAGATGTTCAATGGGTTCCTCGTTAGAATGTCATCTTATTTTGTTGCTGCATTAGTTCAGTTGAACACATTTCACCAATCAATGTACTTGCATATTTTTTATTATCTGCCTATCAACAGAGTTAAAGCTAAGCGAATCTGTAGTTCTGCATTTACGGTCTTCATTCTTATTCTCTCACTTCTGGCTTACTCTAATTCAGGAAAGGTGATTATTACCGCTACCTTGCTGAGTTTAAGACCGATCAGGAAAGAAAAGAGGCGTCTGAACAGTCACTCAAGGGATATGAGGCATGCTAATCTATCCAAACAGAACAATTTATGAATCAGAATTAACAAAAAGAGTAAATTGTTTTTCTAATGTCTCTCTCTCTCTCTCTCTTTTTCATTCTCTATAGGCTGCTTCAGCCACTGCAAGTACAGATCTGCCATCGACCCACCCTATCCGTCTGGGTCTAGCTTTAAACTTCTCAGTGTTTTACTATGAGATCATGAATTCTCCTGAGAGGTACTCTTTCGTACTAATAGCTTTGCATGGTCTGATCATTCTTTCAAGAATATTGGAATCACGTGTGATAAGCTGTTAATATTGGCAGAGCTTGCCACTTGGCTAAACAAGCATTTGACGAGGCCATTGCTGAGTTGGATACTTTGAGCGAAGAATCTTACAAAGACAGCACCTTAATTATGCAGCTGTTGAGAGACAACCTCACTCTCTGGACCTCCGATTTGCCTGAAGATGGAGGTATGTAACAATATCGTAGTTACAGGACATACAAGTAACATATTTGTCATTGCCTCTCCAATTTCAGTTGAGTGATGATGGAATCCCCCAAGTTGTTTCATAGTCTAGACATAGATTGAATCTGTTCATTATAATTCACAGCAATATCCAGAGTTTCAAACGCTTAAACATGTAAATGAACTGGTTTGCACTATGCAGGTGAGGAGAATGCTGCCAAAGCTGAGGAACCCAAGGAAGAAAAACCAGAGGTGAAAATTCAACTCAATTCCCCTTAACATATCATCAATCTTTTCCATTATCAAGACATTTTAAGATGCCGTTTCTTTTGCAGAACTAAGTGCTCGACAGCACCTGCATCGAGTTACGTAGGCCAAGAACGTGTTCTTTGAAGGGTGTAACATTTCCAAGCCTTATACTGACTTGGGCACTGCGGACTGTTGGCAGTTTTGAGATATCTGCAAAAGAAGAGATTTTCAGGATTAACCTGCCTGCGTATTGCCTACCGTTTTCCCACCTTATTCCTACTGTCAAAAGCTTTTGGCTTTCGAGAAATTGTGTTTTTTGCATACAATGAAAATGCAATGAGACAATATCTATATTTCATGACATTCTATATATATATACAATTGGCTTGCTGCAAGTTTTATCCATCTCTTTTCATGATTGCATCTGCTCTATATTGGCAAATACTATCCTCAACTTCAGTATACCTGTAAATTCACCTGCACATTTGCACTTGCCTTCTGCTGATTTTGACAATGATGTAGCAAACACACACCCTCAATAAACGATCAGCTGGAATGTTGTTGTAGCCAATAAATCAATAGTAGTATAGGTACAGCTGTAGGCTCAACGAACCCAAAAATTAAACATAAATAAATAAAATCCATGTTGACTCACCATCAATTTGTTTCTATCCTATAGCCGTCATGCTCCACGCACCGCTTTATTCTTTTTCTATTTCTATTCTGATAATTCTCTTGATTATAATTATATAAGCTGAGTCATTTCAAGTATTCTTGTGGGGTTCAGACATCAGAAATGGGTGTTGATGCTGACGGCTACGGACACTTCCTCTTGAAGGCAGAATCTCTAATAAGAGAAATATTATAGCACACACAAAGAAAAGAAGAAAAGGAACTTCACCAGGCATGGAAAGTGATTCCCACCAATAAGTTGAAAATTAGTAATAGTTTGATAGTTTCCTTCTTGAGTATTATTTTCAGAAAGTGACTCATAACAGCCACGGCGCTATAATTTCCCAATCAGAACAATTGCAAACTCTACCTCTGAAAAGATCTCTCTCAAAAGGATATAATTAAACAAAAGGTCAAAGCATAAACAAGTTCTTAATCGTTTTTGTGGAAATCAAGCAGTGATAAAAAGAGAGCGTATACTATATGAGAATCTCTCTCTCTCTCTCTCTCTCTCTTGTTGAGTCTAAAAGTATTTACTCATAATTACCTGAAACTGATGTCTCAAAATTCCCAACTGTAATATGCTGTTAGTTTCACAGTCTCAAAGTTCAGTTTCTAGTTTCTTTGCTTGTTTTCACCCAACAGCTAGCAATCCTTGTAGTTTAAAGCCGTCTGATTTTCAGAACTTGTGTCTTGGATGATTAAGAGTACCTTTTCTCTTTGATATCTCCGCAGCGCTAAACTTAACTTTGGTGTCAACGTTAGATTTTGTTCCTTCATATGTTCTTTCTTGTTTTTTCATATTCCGATCATAACATATACTGTTTGACTTCGAATTCTCGTGAATTGAAGTTGGACTCTTACTTACTCTCCGAAGTTTAACATCAGATCTTTGCTTACCCATGGCTTCAATCTCTAATTCTGCTCTCCTTCAACAATCAAGATTTTCTACTTTGTACAAACAGCATTGCAGAAATTCAGCTGCATCGTTTCTGCATAGAAGTGGACATCTTACTTCAAGACCAAATCATTTGGAGTTTTCACCACTGTCAAAAAGGAGAGTTCTCTCTGGACCTATAGATTTTTCTGGCAAGTCCTGCAACAGTCTTGGACTGAATGAAATCTTGAACCGCCATGGCTCTCCTGAATTTTATACCACAAGAGCTGCAGCTGCTGATGCTGATGCAGACGGTCATGCGATTGAGATTTCAAACGGGTTTAAACTTTATAGACTATTAGAACCAAAACACTTTGGTTATACAATGTTTTGGGTAATCATAATCATGTTGGTTGACTTATGGCAGGTTTGCTGCGCCGAAGAGCTTTGCAGAGAGATTTCCAGCTCTGGTTACCGGTTTCTTTTTCTTTACATGGTTAGGTTTTGTATTCATCTGGATTTCCAAGTTCGTATTTAAATGAGAAAAACTTATAATTGAATCATGCACCAGATCAAAATTGACGCTAACAATTTTTCATCCAAATGAGTGTTGAAATTGTTAATTTATACTGATGCAGGTATTTCCTGAATGTCATCTTCAATATACTGAACAAGAAGGTCTACAATTATTTCCCATATCCATAGTAAGTTGTCAGACTTGAATAGTTCTCTACAGATGCATTCAAGAACTGCATACTCAAGACTAGTGTGTTAAACTTAGTTGTTCCTCTGCTTCTATGGATTCTTCTACTTAACCAAGATATAGGAAATTCATTTTCTACTTTCTATAGTTTTGTCTCAGTGGTTCATCTTCTGGTTGGAGTCGTATACTGTATGGTTAGCTGGGCTGTTGGTCTACCGAAACGAGCTGTGAGTTTCATCACATCTTCAAGATCTTTGCATAATCTTCTTGATTAGCATGTCATACGTTCCATATTCAAGTTTATGACTGTTATAAGCAGCCGATTGACAAGGAACTATTGGGCGTTCTCACACCGGTGGCATTTTGTCATGCTCTTGGACACGTCATGTCAAACGTATCATTTGCAGCTGTTGCTGTCTCCTTCACACACACCATCAAAGGTAACAAAACTCTTAACACATTGTAACAATTGTCATTTTCCAACAATCCTAGATGTCTGCTTTGCTTTTTAACACTTCTGAGTTCCCAATCAAAGACTAATCATCTGATCCAATTTGTGCTTGGGACAGCCTTGGAGCCATTTTTCAACGCTGCAGCTTCGCAGTTTGTATTAGGCCATCAGATTCCCCTGTCCCTGTGGCTGTCATTAGCCCCTGTTGTGATTGGTAAGTGAAAACGGATAAGATCTCACCACTACACAAGTACTTTACATATTTTCTTGGGAAAAACGGTTCTTGGAAGATTGATTTTGTACTCTTCTGCACAACTAATTCTTCAGGGTATCATATGTTACTAAAAATCTTATTTTTCAAGCATTGAACTTAACTTTTAGTGGACAGAACCTCATTGATAACATTCAATGGCTATTCCACTAAATAATTGCTGATAATTCTGCATCTCTGTCCAGGTGTGTCAATGGCATCAATGACGGAACTATCGTTCAACTGGACTGGCTTCGTTAGTGCAATGATTTCAAATATTGCATTTACGTACAGAAGTATTTACTCAAAGAAAGCAATGGTAGGATCTACTAGCAAGTCAATCATAAAAACATAGGGATGTAAGACCATTTGGTGTATCCTTAGCCTATAAAAGTTTTGTCTATGACAGACAGGAATGGACAGTACAAACGTCTATGCTTACATTTCGATAATCGCCCTCTTGTTCTGCCTTCCACCAGCAATATTTGTAAGTTTCCTTGAACAAATATGATGAACTGATTTTGGACAGAAGTCCCTTTTCCTATTTCTGCACAAAGGAAAAACACGAAGAGATTGAAGAAGGGTTCGTTTGTTTCTCTTTTGCTTTCAGATTGAAGGTCCCCAGCTAATGCAGCATGGGTTCAGAGATGCAATTGCTAAAGTTGGTCTTCACAAGTTCTTGTCTGATCTATTCTGGATTGGAATGTTCTACCATTTGTACAATCAGGTAACAAACAAGATCTATTTTTACATTGTCACCTAACCAGTGACTTGATTCTTGTTTTTCAATTTCGTCTAGCACAAGACATGGTTCTATTTTTCTACCGTCCCTAACAACTACAGGTAGCTACAAATACATTAGAACGGGTTGCCCCACTTACACATGCTGTAGGAAATGTGCTGAAGCGAGTCTTTGTGATTGGATTCTCCATCGTAGTTTTTGGTAATAATTTCTCCAAAGCTTTAAATTTTCATATCATATTATACAGCTCTACAAAAGAGCACACTCTAATAAAGCACACTGACAAATACGCACATACAGCACATGTAAGTTAATTCTATGCCATTGTTCTGCCTTGATGATCTGAAAATAAATATGGCAGGTAATAAGATCTCCACACAAACTGGGATTGGCACTGGAATAGCCATCGCAGGTGTTGCAATGTATTCACTCATTAAGGCGAACATCGAGGAGCAGAAACAGG
The DNA here is from genome assembly GCF_000512975.1 of Sesamum indicum. NCBI lineage: Eukaryota > Viridiplantae > Streptophyta > Magnoliopsida > Lamiales > Pedaliaceae > Sesamum > Sesamum indicum. The sequence goes on along the minus strand of NC_026146.1, from coordinate 16,928,966 downwards.
TAAGCTGTAGCCCCATTTGCACATATTAACAAAGCCACTACCTCATTCAGAGTACATTGACAAAACCTGATCAAGAAAGGGACTGATGAATTTCTCCATTGTTTCAGAAGGCTGCTCAAACTCATGCATAGTGAGGCCACAACAGCTTATAAGCAGAATTCACATGCAATTTCTCTCAAGTTGATTGCAATAAAGCCAGGATACGAGGCGCATTCCGCTTTACTTTCTCAAGCAATTTCTGATTTCAAAGAAAATCCGGAAGAACAGGCGATAGTTTACAATGTTCCAAAATTTGGCAACATTTCCTAATTGTTTTATGCACTCGTTCCGTTAGGCTACTCGCAATGATCAAACAATTCTAACACAAACATCTTGGCTGAACCTTCTTATTGAAGACAGAAAACCATGTTAAGGGTATAACACAACCAGCTCTTAGATAAAAGAAGGGCTGAGCAGGTCATTAAATTTAGGGAAACTGTACAATCTCTTTCCTGGAAGTTGAAAATGATTTGTTGGCCTACATATTTGTCCATTACTACAATATCTCCAGAACCATAATACAAGTTTGCGATGAACCTACAGAATATGAAATATGGCAGCAAAACTTGCAAAATTAACCCAGAGTAGGTGCAGACCTAAAATGATAACATCACCAATTAGTGAAGCCTGCACACCAGAGATAATTTATTTTTAATCCATATGGCCTATGGTTGTAACCATCACCAGAATGTCTGAAGTTAATAATTAATCCTCTAATTTTCCCTGAAACGGAACCAAGAGATATCTCACATATCAGCTGCCGAAGAAGGAAGCTACCTATCAGCACTCTTTCTGCTCAGGCCCGAAACAGCTGTCCATAGTTTACAAAGTTGGAGATCAGCACAAAGCTAATGGTAGAGAAATGGAGAAGACTTGACAACTCATATCTTCAGCACAGTGCAAGTCAACCTGCAAGCATAAGCAGCAGGAACTAAGTTTGACATATTGCAAACCGGAACAGTAAACCTGAATTAATATTCACATGAAAAATAACAATTTTCATCCAAAATTTTCGTAAAAGAAAAACCTTCTGCTGAAACTTCGACCAGAATAAAAAAGAGAAAACTACTTCTAAATATACATATGATTTAATGAATCTTGGGAGCTTACCATCATGCATAATCTGTGGTGTATTGAAGATTAAACAGTAAATCTCGGCGAGTTTCTGTTCCCATTCGAATTTTGAACTGTCTAGCCAAGGATTCCACCTTGTCATCAGATTCATAGTCCATCTCTCGAATACATCGCCTCCGGACCTTTTTTAGTATTTCCTTTGATGGTTCATATCCTGCATATATCTGTTCCAGAAGTCTTAAAGTCCACTTTGGGGTTGATTGCATATGCTAGTGCTGAAATGACAAATCTAATATAACATATAAACCAATCATTACACAAGGCATGCAGAATACCATTTCATCAATCACGGAGAGAGCGGCTTTAGGATCCCGCTTAATAAGATGCGCATCAATAAGGAGAGAATATGTGGTCGCATTTGGTTTGACGCCTAAAGCAACAAAGTGCTCAAATACTTTTACAGCTTCATCCCTCTGCAACCAAAAAAAAAATGCCTCTTATTGATTCAGTAGAAGTAAACAGCAACATTTACATGCTGGATGCAGGGAAGAATATTACTTCAGTATTCATTAACATTTTAGGAGTAAGCATCTCATGTTATCTACTAATTAAGGTTACAATCAACACCTTTGCAGCCCATACATTAAGTAGAGCTTCATAAGACTATCTATGGAATGCTAGGCCACATGATTTTAATAGAAACTCTTACAAATGACAGACTTTGAGGGTACAAACAGATAGAAGGATCAGGAAGTATAAAGAAGCATTGTTAAATGGCCATGTAGAATTCCAATAGTACAAAATCAGATGGTGCAAATAATATCAGGATCACCATGTATCTTGTTCAAATCTTTGAGTTTGAGGCCAAACAAACAAGTTTTCTGGGTTTGAAAGAAGGAAAAACACAGGGAAGAACACTAGAAACAGTGCTCTGTATAAAATAACTATGAGCAGCGGGGAATACTACTTCAATAAATTAGTCAATTGGATATTTTGAAGTCGAAGATTAGTGGGAGAAAGGTAATAGTATTATAGAGTTGCAAAAAGGGGAAAGAAGGGGGATCTGGGGATGCACATCAGTTACCTTGCTGAATTTCCCAAATGCACAGATCAGGGCATTGTATGAATGGATATTGGGGGTCAACCCAAAACTGGAATCAATTGCACTAAAAGTCTGGTAGGCACGATCAACATCCCATATATTTGCACATCCAAGAATTATACAATTGAGAGCAGCAACAGACTTGTATGGAACATTGCCTTGACTTAAATTCTCCAGCTGATAATAAACCTGAACGAACACTTCAAAAATGCAGTTAACCGCAAGAACGTAAAGTGCAGCATTATGCACTTGAACAGCCAATGCGAGCGACAAGCCAGAGATTAAAGAAAGTGCACTTGCAGGCAACTTTATGTATCTTTAGTTTCAGAAGGAAGCATATTGGAAAAATACATGAAGAAAGATCTAAAATTCCTACTTACAGTAAACTAATAGTTGTAAGGCAAGAACTTACAGAATCCAAAGTGACAAAACCATTCTTGGAGCATGCGGTGACCAGAGGATTTAAAGAATGAAATGGAGAGAATAGATCCTCTCCATCTTCTTGGTTAGAATTTCCATGAGCTGTCTCAAATTCATGCAGAGTACTAAAAGCTTTCTGTAGGTTCCCCAAATTAGCATGGGCATATATTTTTCCGAGGTAAGATTCAGGATTCGGAACCTTCTTTTGGCGCAATGACCGCTTGAGTACAGCCCAAGAAACATCCAGCAATTTAGAATTGTAAGTTCTACCAGCAGTTCCAAGGGCAGAGATAACTAATCCTTCATCTACAGAGAGAAGAACAGGAGGCTTTGCAGCCTCCCCTCGAGCAATCCATTTGGCGATGAACTCAAGTGCATAATAGGTGAGCTCACTGTTATCTGATTGCATAGCAACATCAGCAATATAATTGCATATGCGCCAATCGGGACATAAGGATTTGTTCTGATCCATTTTCTGAAGACATCCATAAGACCAGAGTCAGTTGTCAAAATACATGAATAAGCTCTAAATTATTTGAGTAGAATAGCTATATGTATATATGCACCTTGCATCTCTCTATAATTGACACCAATGTGTCCAGCCTCACATTACTAACACAAATTCGCACACAATCCACGAATGCCTTCATTGACAACATATATCCAGATTTCAACGTCAGATCTATATACTTCAGCGCAGAATCAATCTGGTTTTTTGAAAGAAGCATGCCAATAACTAAGTCATATGACTCATCATCAGGCAAAGATTCCTTGAATTCTTTTCCTGTCTGGAGCATCCTGAAATCAATAAAGTAAAGACTCACCCATCAAGCAGTAAATTCTGTAATCATCTTTTTATATATGAACAGAGGAAAGGTTTCATAAACCAAATATTGGGTAACTAAAAATTAAGCTAAAATGAATCATTAAAGAGGATTGCCCTGGCACTTTACAACCTGTCCAAACACTCAAAACCCCTCATGAGATATTGAAAATACAGTGCCAGAAATATCATATATTTGTACCAAGTTTATTCTCTGTCCTCTTACTTCTCATTTGACAGCTGAAGTATCATATCGACAAATCATACTGCAAAAATGAATTTATAAAGATGACAGTATTAACAGGTACAATATCAACATTACTCTGACTAAACATCAAAAGAGAGTTATCCTCTAATGCTAATCATTCAACTGCTCAACAATATATAAACAAATCCCACAAACAGAAAGCAAATGCTAAAAATAGGATGCCAACTTTAATAGTGATATTGAATCTGTTCTGAAGAGACAAGGATTGATCTAGCTTTGAAAGAGCAAACATGTAGTATTGCCTAACACACATGAAGTTTGGTCACCACTACAAACGTTACTATTTTATGAACTTTCTATCTTGTCCTTGCTATTTATTGCTTTCCCCAACCTCCATATAACCAGATAACTTATTAAGATTCTCCACATGTAAAAACATATAGTGATGAGTCTACAAACTTCTAGTATATATACAAAACCAAATACTTGCACATGTAAATGATGAACCAATATAATACCCCTTTATTGTTCCCAAGGAAACTCTCACATTCAGCAAAGAGTTTGTGAGAGCAGAAATAACTACAAACTGCTCCCTCCATCCAAGCAAAATAGTGGAAAGGAACAAGTAACTCCATCATGCCCAAAGATCCTTGTACAAAGACACAATTATAGTTACACTTAACAATCAGTCAATGCAAAAACCTGGAAACCCCTAATGACATCAAAAAGTTTTATATAAGTTCTTTTTAACTTCAGTTCCAGGAATAGATCCCTGACAAGACCAAAAATGAATCCCATCACAAGGACATTTCAATAAATCTGTATCACTCGTAAAATTCCATATATTACGTTGGTTCCACGCCTCAATTACCAATGAACGCTGAAATGACAACATGAGGATTTATCCGCATCCAAACCCTTTGAGAGCAAAACAAATTACTCTATACAAAATTCTTCATATCCATGTATTGGCGCAAAAACATCCAATAAGCAACCAACTAAATGTTCCCCTCTAGCACACCTTTTTCACTATAAAATGTGTTCTTTCAGTAATTTTAGCTTTCTCCTACTACAAATAATTTATGCGCATTCCCAACAGCTTTACTAGCTTCACATATGGCAAGTCCACTCACTATGCTTCTTGCCAATTCATGAGGTCATTCATCAAATTCATGTGCACATCTAATGCTGCCCCTTTATCTACCCCCTTACCCTAGTCCCAATCTGAAACATATAGGCTCGAAAGCTGACCTTGTTGATAAAATTAACTTCACATATGCACCATAATAACTGATAGGAACCAAAAACAACAAATAATAAGCACAAAAAGTCTGTGATAGCAATATAAACAGGATAAGGGCAGAGTCAATTGGCACTATAATACAGAATTTTGTAAAGTCAATTACTCATTAAGAAACACGAAATATAATCCTTTTCTTCACATGTCCAACATTATTCACAGGGAGCTAGACTATTCATAACATAACCATTGTTTCCCCTCAAGGAATTCACCAAAAAAGTTCAACCTTTCAATTAGTTTCTCCGCTGCAAGTGTTTCACCAGCCTTCTGCATAGCCTTAAGCACAAGATTACAGGATGCAGTATTAGGCAGGATCCCGAAATCATCCATTTGGGCCACAAGATCGAGCAATTCGCCAGCAGACGCCCCAATCATAAAATTCGCACGTAGATAATGGTTATAAAGATTTACATCAGGTTTGTTTGGCTTTCCGTTCTTATCGAGAGACCTGATCCACAACTCGAAGAGCTGCTTCATATCCTCCCACCGACGCAACGTCATCCAACCTGCGAAATGATTCATCAAGCCCTGCGCGTCAAGTGACTGAGAAAGCACCTGCATTTTCGCAGCAGTAGTGTGTTGGAGAAACCCCAAGCCGACAGGAATAAGCGCCCCATCTCCGGCCGAAGATGCGGATGTAGGGTTCCGCCAGTTTTCTTTGTAGCGTGGGCTGCCGGTGGCGGGGTTAGGCGGGAGCTCTGGAGGCGTCATCGGAGGCTCGGCCAGCTGCGCCTCTTGGTGGAGGTGAACGAAGGTGGAGATGGATTTGAAATTGTGCGGCCAGACGAACCGCCGTGATCTCGCCAAAACTGCGATCGGCGCCATTCTCATTCCTTATGGATACAGATATTTCTACGTATATGTAAGCGTAACTATACTTTCACGCATATCCCATACGTTGAGACAGTGGGAGTTCAGCCTTTCAGTTGCTAGGGTTTTGGGGGAGTTTGAAAATTGGCGTTGGATTTGCTAATGGCGGACATGACTCTTTATACAGTAGGGTTAGTTTGGGAATTTCAGCTATTGGGTTTTCAGATATCTAGACATATAGGGTCATTATCGGAAATTCTCACTTTGGGCCTTGTTGTTTTGGGTTAGGGTTCTTAACGGAAATTATTGGACTGACCGGTGAAGTTTGCTGTATTCGGTTGGGCAGCATCCAACGGTCCACAACATCAGCGAGGCTCTACCGAGATCCAACGGATGATATTAACTGCTTATTTTTCCTTTGTTCTAGTAGATATTGAACTGACAACAATATATGGGCTTGGCTGAACTCTAAACATACAGGCCCAATCCATTACCCACTATTGGGCTCCATGTCTACCCATTTAAAATCTCAATCTTATTGGGCCCCATGTCAAATTAGGTACGAATTCTATTGATGTGAGTTTATAGTCTACCTTAACGGCGATCAAAATTGTTACAAAATATTGGGATTTGTATTTTAAGTGTTTTGTTTTTGTGTTTTAAAGATAGAGAGAGAGAAATAAAGACAAATAAGTGTATGTCAGAGAGAGATGGTCTGTTTGGATTTGTATTTTGAGATAATTTAAAATATTTTAAAATAAGTGGTGTAGGTTTGATGTTGGGATTTGGGAGACAAAAATCACTTTTTATTATCAAATCACATCTCTTTTATATATATTTTTATATATAAAGATTGTGTTTTTTTAAAACAAAAACTACTGTCCATTGTCAAATCATGTCTCTTTTATTATATATATATATAGAAAATTGAAAAATAAAAAAACACACAAACAAACTAAATATTAAGTGTGTTTTATCTTATTTTGAAAAATGCACAAACATAGTGTTAAAGTTAGAGTTTTGAGGATGTTGTTATTGAGTGACAGCAGAAATGAGAAACCAGATGCTGGATTTGTGATTGTAATGATGATTAAGGTATGATGATTAGTGTACTTAAGTAATTAATCTGCTGTATGTGTGTAATCAAACAGAATAGGAAATGGGTAGGTAGGTCCCAACATCTTTAATTATGGGTTTATTAAATAGTCAAAGGATTATAATTAATTTATATGCATAATAATAATAATAATAAAACCGCGTTACAGAAAGAAACTTTTATGTCTTAATCTGAATGTAAGAAAAAGTTTAGTACACCAAATTTATGCCCTCTTTGTAGTTTACATATAATAATAATAATCTTCAGGTACACGTTTGGTTTGGATTAATATTTTAATCTTTTTAATTATTTGGCTAAACTTAAAATGGAAAAATAATTTAATAATTGCTTCTTAGAAAAAAAAACTTTCATATTAATGCAAATAAATGCATGTGCTCAGAATTAGATGCAAAATGCAAATAAAGTGGTATTAATGCCAACTGAATTTCCTCCTTGTTTCCAACTCAAAAATTTAACACGTACGTTCTCCTTATCAAAATGTTTCACCCCCTGCACATGATTAAATATAGAATTTTATTTATATTTTTTTTATTAATAATTCAGTTAGTTTTGATTAATGATTTATTTATTACAGAACAAACGTTAAGAATATATTTTCTAAGCTATTAAAGGTTTATAAATGATTACACCAAATCTTGTAAGAGGGCCGTGTAATTATTCCTAGTTTCAAGAATAAAAAATTGGAGAGATATTTATATTTATAATCTATATCTATACTAATAAAGATATATAAAAAAAGAGGGCTATCCGTACTCACAAAGGGTGGTTAATGAACCACCATATTAATTTTTTATAATTTAAAAAATACCCTTCAATTGATAAGATAAACCTACTTAACAACTTTTCAAGTTATAATAAGTTAGTTTTATTTATTTATTTATTTTGTTTTTTTATTGTGGTGTGTTGGTTTATATATTTTGCTCTTATTTATAATATATTTTATAGCATGAAAAATTATTTAATGGGATAATTATATTTACGCTCCTTGATCTATGACGTGTTTACACAAACCACTCATATCTTTAAGATAATTATACATACACCCCCCTAAAAATTTTGTTCATTACATAAAATATCCCTTATTTTTTGGTTGTCAAGACTAGTTTATGTAATTATACAAAAGACAAAGGTGATTTGTATAAATAGACCGTAGGTCATGGGTATAAATATAATTATCTCTTATTTATTATATGCACGTAGGGATGGCGTGCGACAACATCTAGTACTAATATGTAAAAAAAAAGGCATTTTTTACTCATAAATGATGATTAATGAAAATGCCATACCAATTTATAAATATGACAATTACATACCTGATTAGATAATTTTAAAAATCAATTATAATTATTTTTTCTTCAAAAGTAACCCACATTATTTTAACAATATTATATAAATTCTTTTGTTATGTTCATAATACTGAAATTTAGTTTTTTTATTTTTTATTTTTAAAAAATATATTTTATTAATTTATATAAATTTTATTTTTATTTATAATACATTTTTAAAATATAAAAACTTATTTATCATATAAATGACGCTAGTTTCACAAAAAAAGAAGGGGGATTTTGCAAAGGTATGGGGGTGTACCGGTGTAGCATGAAATTAGATGCTGATACTCCAATGAGTGCAGGGGGGACAACCATCACAGCGACACCGCACCCAGAAAAGATTGCCCAAAGCCAATTACTATTCGCTACCCTGTCCTAGTGTGGGGCCCTCTCCTGCACCGCCCTCTTGCTAAAATCATTACGCCCTATTTTCCGTTTCTTTTTATTTCTTTTTCCATTTTTGGATAAAATAAATAAATTACTAATTCGAATTTTTGTAATATTTAATTCGTAAATATTGGGTTTAATTCTTAGGGGTGTTTGAACATTTAAAATAAGTTTAAAAAGAATGATTTTGATTAACATTTTTTTATTTTTAAGTTATTTAAATTAAATTGATTTAAATAAAAAATTATAAATACTTTCTTAACAATTTTGTAGCTTATTTACAAAATTATAAATATTGAATTCTTTTTTTAGACACTCTATTTTTAATTTTTGTTTGTATTTCTAGCTTTTATTTTTAAATACTCCTAAGTTTCACTTTTACTTAATTTAAACTTTTTACAAATTTATTCACATTATAAAAATATAAACTATTTCAAAATGAAGGGCATAAAATCAAGTTGAATAATATATATTTCTTATTTCAGGTGCAATAAATACAAGAATGATTACCCTCCCTTTCTCTGAAATTTAATGTATTTATGGTGTGAAAAATTGGCATTTAATATACATGAGGTTTGCTTTTGTCCCTCCTTAGTCAAAATTCATGAATTTGATGATATTAACAAAAAATCAAATAAAAATTCATATTTACCCCTAATAGACTTATTACTGATTTATTGCATATCAAATAATTTTTTTTGTGATCAAATTACTCTTATACATCTTCACATATTATTGCAAATAAATTTTTTTATGATCAAATTACCCTTATATATTTTCACATGTGATGAGGTATAATTTCATCGTTATAAGGATAGTTTAATTATAAAAAAAAATAAAAAATTCACCTGCAATAAAATAAGTCAATTAAGGGTAAATATCGATTTTTATTCATTTTTTTTAATTCAGTAAAATTTGATTGATGGAAAGACATATTTATTAGATGAAGCAAACTTAAGACTACTAGATGTAATTTTTTAAATAATAGAGAATCTATGTATAATTAGACCAAACTTTAGGGGAGAGAAATATAATATCACATAAATACAATTTGACTTAATTTAAAAAAAAAAGAATAGAAGTAGAAATGAAAGCAAGATTTAACCGGGGCATAAACCCAAGATGGGTTAAGTTGTGATCATGGGGATGAGTTTATGACCGTTTGAGAGAAAAGCCCAAGACAGACACATGTACATGGTACGACACACGCACAGAGAGTCAGCGTATATGACAGAAAGCCTTTTGAGCTTCGGTAATGCTCAATTCCCCAAAAACTCTCTCACCAACCATATAATAATAGTAATAATACTGTCTAAACTCAGACATCATCATCATCATACATATAAAAACCCCACTTACATGGACAACCTTTCCCACAGTCTAATCTCCCTGTCTAAAAATCTCCATTCCTCCACTTCACTTCCA
>NC_026146.1:16861323-16918923 GCF_000512975.1 Sesamum indicum | reverse complement strand
AACCCTCCTGCCTGCCTGCCTGTTTAAATAGAAAAGCTCTTTTCTTGAGGTATTCATGGCTGCTTTTGTAGTGGGTTTAGTTCTTCTCTTGGCCATGTCCGCTCATTCAGGTAAAGCTCCTCTTCCTACCTTTTGCTATTTATGTCCTTTTTTCTACAGTTTATACACCTCTTTTTTCACTGATAGAGGCTCCTAGTCTGTAAAAATTTGATCTTTTACTCTTATAGGCATGGTTTTGAGCTCTCATGATGTGTCTTCTGGCCTGATTATTTTTCCTTTTATGTTATTCTGCAGATGCAAGCTATTGCGTGTGTAATAGTGGGTTGAGTGACAGCATTCTTCAGAAGAACATAGATTATGCTTGTGGAGCTGGAGCTGATTGTTCAGCAATCCTTCAAAATGGGGCTTGTTTTAACCCAAACACTGTCAAGGATCACTGCAACTATGCTGTGAATAGTTATTACCAGAGGAAGGGTCAGATCACTGGAAGCTGTGATTTTCAGGGCACTGCCACTGTTACTCAAACTGTCCCTAGTAAGTCTCTCAAGAAAAAAACATCTGAATCACCCAAAGCCCTTTTTCTGTTCTACAACTGTCTTTGTTTGGATGCTGACTTGAGTTCTTGTTTGCTGATGATTAACTGCAGACGCAGCTTCTGGATGTGTGTACCAATCTAGCCCCAGGTTTGATGTTCTATATCCTTTATCCGCAGTTGTTGGTGTCATGTTATAGCTAGATCTTTTCAAATTATGAATCTTTGAAGAGATTATTTGATGATTTGTAGTCTAGAAGGAGAGTTTATTGGAGTAAAGCTTTTCTGGAACTTGTGCCAAGAAATGAGCTAATATGTTGAAAAATACTGAGTTTTTGGCTGAGTGGGAAAAGGACGGTAGATCCATTTCTCTTTCTCTAGGGTCTTATAAAATAGAAATGGTTGCAGTCATGCCTAAGAAAGCATCAATATATTCATGTGAGCTGTCATGATGTTGATGTGTAAATAATGGTGTCTGTTCAGTTGTCTTGTGTTTCTGGTACCAACCATGATGCAACTCAACCTTAATCAACCTTAATCAAACCATCAACTCAACCTTCACATAATGTCATTTTATATTTGAAGTTAGGTTTGCACTCTGCTGTCATTGAACGTGCTCCCTCACTTGTGACTTATATTTTAAATAAAATGTTCATTTCCTAGTTGAATCTTGTGTAGCAATGGAGGCAGCACAACGCCATCTATAGGAGGAACTCCAAACACTGGCGGCAGCACCACCACCCCAGGCAGCACAGTTCCAGGCTCTACGGGTATTGGCCTCGGCCCTACCGGAAGTGGACTCGGCAGCTCAGACAACAGTGCTAGTGTGACAGTTTTAAACCACAGCAGCACCTTTATGCTTGTTTCTTTAACTCTTTTAGCCTCTGGCTTGATGTGGGCAAGAATCTAAAGAAAGAAGACTAAATGCAAGAATAGATGGAAGGGATGGAATCATGACATTGATGGCTATATATGATGATGATTTTGCAAGAAGAATTAGTTTCATCTAGACTGAAACTCAACTCCACTTGGGCTTTTCTTTTTCTTGTTTTCCTCTCTTGTGGAAAAAGAAAGTGGGAGAATTTGATTCTCCTTTACAGTGGAGATGTGGCTGTTTATGGGATAGTCTCAAACCTGTTCTCTTCTGTTTAGAATTTTCCCATGTACATCTAGATAGGGAAGCAGGAAATTTATTAATATTAGTTTTTCTTTTTGCTTTTTGTAGTTTTTAATGCGATCTGGGGTTACCCTTTTGAGTTTATGCTTATTTCGTCAAGTCTCTTTGTTATCACACCAACATAAAAAGTAGCTTGTATGACTTTTCTTCGTCTTCTTTTGATCATGCAAAGATATGGATTCTTTGAACCACAAGTGATTCCTAATGGTCCAGTTTTAACTCAACAGGCAGCTGCAGGGAATTGACACTTAAGACTAGTCCACCCCCACCACCCACACATTTCTCAATTTCTCATCTTAAAAGCAAATTAAATGCAGCTATATCTGTATGAACAAATAACTCTGTTAAGGGCTTATAGTTGCATCACTTGAGTCCTCCATAAAAACAGAGTAATTTCTCAAGACAGGATAAAACTCGGTGTGGCGATCTTGCACTCGGCTTGAACAAATTCTGCAATTAATTTTGAAACAGCGGCAGGCTTCTCTACATGGGGGATGTGACCGCAATCTGGTAGTTGGCGTATGATTGCGTTTGGTAATTCACAATGTAGTCTCTGTTCAGGAAAATCGAGTCAGAAATTAAATCCTTTGCATCTCCAATGTTTTCATATGGCAAAAACTGAATTAAAGTGGTACTAACCACAGCAAGCTTGTTGTCAATGATCTGATCATCTTCTCCCCATATAATAAGTGTTTTCTGCTTTACCTGTGCAGCATCAAATAATTAAGCAATGCTTCTTGACTTGTAGCATAAAACAAGATAGATATAGATTAAGTGATTTCAAGTAAGATGGACAAGATCAGTTGTGAGGCATGCTGTCGGGGTTAAGTTGAGAGTCGCTTCAGTTTAATTCTTCAGGAAAAGAAAATTGAACTAGGAAATGATTAGCTTAGCCCATTCTGCCAACAAGAACTGATGTTTGAAATAAAACTACAAACTTTTCATGTGGAATGGAGGCTAATATGAATTGTTCACCTGATTCGGTTAAAAGCCTCCAGGCATCCATGTCAATTTTATGAGCATAAAAACAGAGAGGTACATGTTGGCATGATGTGTAGCATTAGTATTGCCATACCTTTTTGATATCTGGACTGACATTGTAGCCTCCACTGATCATAAAATCAACAGTTGCATCCTCCCACCAAGGTAATAGACAATGTAGACGACCAATCTGGGACAGCACTACCATAGTTATTACCTTTTGTTCTAAGTAACAAGGTCAAATAACACATGATAAAGAAGAAGAAAACGAAAGCAGAGCAGTGTTTAATTTGTATATGTAACCACTGACATTGGCCCAGTCGAAGCAGGTACTCCATGATAAACTGTTAAATGCCAATGAAGTCGCATATAGGCGCAAAGGTAAGCTCTTTAACAGATTGACCTGTGCAGCAGATTAATATGGTTAGGCGTCAATATGCATATAGATCCTGAGGCATATGATTAGAACCGCAGATACAACAACTATCATGGAAAATCAGAATAGAAAGTAAAGTAATCGAAGTACCAGCTGAAAACTGACCTCAAGGGTAACAGCACACTAAATGTCAAAACACAGTGATGTCTACTAATCTTCAAGGATAATCATTTTTGAACAGTTTGTCTTTTCTATAGTTAAATTAAGTTTGAGCAGTTAGTCAAATGAGACCCAAATATGTCAGCCAACGAAACTCCGAATTGCAGGTGAATTTATTCATCTGAAGGCATATTTCAAGCTACAATTTCAAAACAATGATTGATACTTCTTAGTATCTTCATTTCCTTCTAAAAGCCTCAAGAGAAATTATCACTTTTCAATAATGAAGATTGCTTGCCTTCAAATTAACATAACTCAAGAACCAACATAACATGAGAACTCAAATTGTTATGGAACTCACCCCAGCATATGCCACCAGTTTAGGTAACTTAGCAAGGTTTCCAGTACCTTCTGCATAGACACTTGCATCAATCAAAATCAGCTTATCAACCTAAAAGGATATAAACAGCAGGAAACTCAAAAATCATGCAAAATCACTGACAATAATCATGGGAATAATGCTCAAGTAGTCAAAGGGATTGTCCACATGGATTCATGGCCATGTGATACTTACAGCTTCTGGGTACTGGATTACAAAGTCAATGGCAACTGCTGCCCCAAGACTTGGTCCGACCAATGTCATTGGCCTTTTTATATAGGATTTCCAAAACTGGAGGAAGTAACAAATTGTAAGCTAAACCCTTCACGCCCACAGTCAACATCATATGTAGCAGTAATCAGTCAAAAAATTTGCTTGTCACTCTCCATAGGGATGAGAGGTAAGGTTAACCAAAGGCAGTGATCGGAAGCAATCATAAAATAATAATGCTTAAGAGTAGCATCTTGACTAGCCAAGGCAGTAAATAAAGCACAGAGACAATAGGATATGACACTGCATCATTTTTAATTGGAATTGTACGCAACAAAATTTGATCAAATGTACAGGTGAGAACCTAAGAATTAAGCATTTAATTCCATAATTCATATTGAAGAACAATACAGAAACAACTTAAAGAGAACATAATGAATGGCACAGATGGAGGGAGTTTGCACACCTGATAGAGGTGATCACGCTTTGAAGCTACACTGCATGAGGGAAGCTTCTCTAGTAAAATGCAAGGACAAAATAAACAATAAGCATGATAATTGGTAGGTACAGAAAGAATTCTCCTGAACTTAGTTACAGAAATGTAAGAAGAAAACAAGGGAGCCAAATCAAGAAAGCTCGCCTAAGTCAGAGAAGCCCCATCCAAGTACATCAATGGCCCAGGTCTCCAGTCCTTCCTCCTCAAGCAAAGGAAGTGTATATCTCCATTCTAAACAGGAGCTGAAGGATAAGAAGGGATGGATTGTGAAAAACCAAAAGAGACCAACATTCTCGATAGGTCAAATAAATTTCACATCACTGAACCTATCAAAACCATGAAGAAGAACCAGAGGACTCTTATCAAGCTGTGTTTTTGGCTTCACACAGCTACTCATGATGCAAGTTTTTGCCAAACTTAACTGCAGAGAAGGAAGACTGTCAGTTAACTCAAAGTTTGAGTGTTGAAACCATGACCAATCAAACTAGAGAAAAGAAGTGTGCTTATAAACCAAAACATTGTGCAACACTAACGCAGTGAGTTAAGTTGGATAGGTTACTTCATCTTCTCATGCCTTTTCTACATCCCTCTAGAAAATTAACCCACCAAATTAAGAATGCCCTGCAGTCCAATTTTACCATTAAAGTAAAAACCTCTCGCAAAATTTTATCACTCATCACAATGGCAACTTGCACATAGCTACTATGCACGAACCAACATGAATACAAGAGACCCACTAGATTAAACATGCATTACTGATATAGAATTTTATTAAACCAAAACAATAAAAAAAATTGACGAAACCAAGTGAGAACAAAAAATGAGACAACAATGAGAAGAGACCCACTAGATTAAAAATCCATCATATCCAAACTTCAACATAAAGATCAAAACTTTCTTGCAAAATAGTGAAAGTTTAATGGACAGAGTCTCGGTAGAAGCCAGCTTGCTAGGGGAAGGGTGACAGTCTTCACTTTTGTGGGAGAATGAAATTTTCTGCCAACGGAAAAGCCTACAAATTACGCATGCAATTGAATTCACAGCGACGACAGAGGTTTAATGCACACACACCAAAAAAAAAAGAGAATTTTCATAAACACCCAGCAAAGTAAACATGCATTAGAGTTCAATTACACCGCGAAAACCAAAAAAAATCGCCAAAAGCTGAATACATGCACAGGCAGTCGTTCAATCCTTGAAGCCAGCTTTCTGGCAAATGGGTCCTTAATCTTCTCAACTTCACTAGGAAGAAATGCGGGAAATTCACTCGCCGACACTTTGTAATTATGCTTGCTTTTTGGCCCATGGTACATGAGTCTCTCGGTTGATTTAGGTCCGAGAATCGGTGGAGCTACGGAGAGATTAGCGATGAGCATGGTGGGCCGACCCGGTTACCCGGCCTGTGAGGTAGAAGTATGCGCACAATTCACACCTGCTACCTTGGATATAATTTAAAGGGCGCCAAGATGAAAGGTTCATCCGTCAAGTTTTGTACAGTTTCAGTATAAGTCGTTATATTTTTTTGAAGTAAGGCTATTTGAAGAGAACTTGGAATTTTTGGTGCTCTGTCTTGAGACATCGAAATCAATGAAATATGAATATTTTAAGAGAATTATAATTATTTTTAAAATATATTCAGATTTGAAATAAATGTATAATAATTATAACTGAAGTGCTGTGCAAAAAAAGTTACATAAAAGATAAAAATATATAAACATTTTAGTTGATTTAATATATCTATACATTTATATATTCAAATAAAAACACCCTTTTTAATATTTTAATAATATTAATCTGTTTTTTTTTTAATTTTTATAATTATTTTATTGCTTTTTCATTTTTCTCTATTCTCAACTTCATGTTTTCCTGTTATCTCAATTTCCACATCTCCTTTTCTTTTCTCATTCATTTATCAATAAATTATTATAACTTTCTTCAATTTTTTTAATATTTTTATTTATTTAATTAATAATTTTTAATGATAATTAATTTACAGAATAATGATTATTTTTACAATAAAAATAATTATTATAAATATTAAATCATATTGTTCGTAATATATATTGGAGTTCAGTAACACTATATATATTGGTAATGACTAATGAGTAATTCTATTTTTAACTATATTCTCTTTTTCTGCAAATACTATTTATTAAGTATGGAGGTATATCAATTAAAATACCTTTAGATATATATTTTATTTTATTTTGAAAAATAACATTTTCTTTAATCATTCGATTTCTCGATATTTTACTATTATATATACTTAAATTTAAAATATTGCAAATGTGAAATTAAATAGATAACAAATTAAATATTGAATGTGCTCTAACGACAATTGAATTGTATGTGATGGAGATAGTTTACAGTAATAACTTATAGGAAGAAGTAAGAAAAGATTAAATTTAATGACACTATCCTTATAAATTTACACCCACATAAATTATTAATTATTAAATTAAAATAATTTGATCATTACGTGTTATTTCAAGAATTTACTATTCATTTAAATACAAATTCACCACTATGTTTATTTTTATTTTCAAGTTATTTTCGAAATGAGTCAAAGCATATTCAATGTTTGTCATAATTCAAAAACACCTTATCTTAGTGTTTTCAACTGTTTTAGCATAATTACATAGATATATATACACACAAATATATACATAAATAGATCAAAAAAACATGATGTGCAATAATTTGACAATAATAGTAATTTTTTGTCTCACAAAAGACAAAATTAAACATACAATACTTGTTTTAAATTATCTTCAAAAACAAATCTAAACATACATATTATTTCTAAAACATATTTATTTATTTTTGTTTATATTTCCATAAAACACAACAAAACACTTAAAAAATGAATCCAAACAGCATGCAGAGGTTTGGCACCGAATTCCCATAAATGTTAATAATCATTTTTTATGAAAATGGGCTGGAATTGATGAGGAGAGTGTGTTGACTGTGAGTGTGAAAGTGATGGATGGTGGTAGAGACAAAGTTCGCGGTAAAAAAAGAGGGCGTGTAAAAACAAAAACAAGTGTGGCAGGGTAAGAGGGCATTTGGTCTAGTGGTATGATTCTCGCTTAGGGTGCGAGAGGTCCCGAGTTCAATTCTCGGAATGCCCCTTTTCAGTTTTGGACTGTACGTATGTATTTGCCCGCGACTATGTATAACTCTACTTGGGTTGGTTGTCCGTATGCTTCCAGTTCCATGTGTGGGCTTTCAGTGAATGGTTTTATGGTCATGGCTTTGTGTTTTTTGTTTACACAATAGCAGGAAGGTGATATTGTGGGATGGATGCTGTCATGTCATGATTCACACAAATAACGACAATAACAGGGTCTTTGATTTCGGCTCTTGTTTATCAACCCAGTAACATCATCATGTTTGACTCCACAATTTTGACTTCAACTGTTCGGATAGAAATGCCCATAACTTATTATTATGGGAAACAAACAACCTTAACCGTCACCTTCCAAGAATCTGCAAGAGATTTCCCTCATCAGCAACCCCTTTGAAATGAGGTAATATTAGTCCTTGATTGTAAATGTGAAGTGGGGTGGTGGAGTTTGTGCATGGGGGTCTTTTCAAGAACGGATTTTTACATCATCTTTCAGCGGCAAATGCTAAAGACTAAGGAGCTTTCTGGTTTGTTTGTCTTAGACTTGTTGTTTTATACTAAGGAATTGAAACAAGAAAACATATTTTCTTCATTCTCTGAAATTTAAGATGTTTTTCTGTTGATGGGCTTTGATGTCTTGACTTCATCTAGTGTTAGAGCCAACTAGCAGATTTTATCTGCAACTTTTTTCCTTTCATTTTCTTGCACTTCTTCCCAGTTTCTTGTAATTATAAAAAGTTCTCTTATTGATTTGAAGTCCTATATTTGACAGACTTGTCCGATTCTTTTTTATAGGATTGTTTGATTGATATCTTATCCATCTGAAAGAATAAGTTTGCTTTAGTGGATTGGAAATGTATGTGGTGGAGAGTAAAGGAGGAGCTATAGCATGTATGCTCCTGTCATTGTTATTGTTGGGCACATGGCCTGCGATTCTGACTCTCTTAGAGAGGCGTGGTCGTCTCCCTCAGCACACTTATCTTGATTATACAATCACTAATCTCTTGGCTGCTTTAATTATCGCATTCACATTCGGTGAAATTGGAACGAGCAGTATCGATAAGCCAAATTTCATAAATCAGCTAACTCAGGTGAGGCCATTCCTTGTGATTGTCAAAAAATTGTTTAGTTGAGCACAATTGATATTCTGTGAAAGTTTGCAGGAAATTGATTGAAATGCTATTTGGTTTAAATATCTATCAGCAAATGCAGGAGAGAATCTCAGTAATATAGATTAATATTTAGGCAAGGAGTGAAATTTGAATCAGCTATTCGACAATTTAATGCAGGATAACTGGCCGAGCGTATTGTTTGCAATGACCGGTGGGATTGCTCTCAGCCTTGGTAACCTGGCAACACAATATGCTTGGGCCTTTGTTGGTCTGTCTGTTACTGAGGTGATTACTTCAAGCATAACAGTTGTCATAGGTACAGTACTTTATATTTCATATATGGCTTGTTTGCATTGATGCAGAACGAAACACACACAGACACACACGTGCGTTTTTGTGATTCATTGGCTTGAGGTCTCTGATGAGACTTTGTAGTTACATATGCTGTGTTCTACTTATCCAGGCACAACTTTAAATTACTTCTTAGACGATAAAATCAACAAAGCTGAGATTCTTTTTCCTGGTGTTGGATGCTTCTTGATTGCCGTTTGTTTTGGCTCTGCTGTTCATTCGTCCAATGCAGCAGATAATAAAGCTAAGCTCACTAGTTTCTCCAATGATTATGAAGACGGATCAGTGTATGTGCATTAGTATAGAGTTAATTTTTTTTTTTTCACATTACCAATACTTACAAGTCATGGTGTTAAAATAAGAGCTTACCGTATATATGTGTGTGTGTGTGTGTGTGTGCCGTGATATCAGCTCAGTGAGATTATATGAGCTGACAACCCCTGGAATCTGTACTTCTATAAGGATTTAAATATAGCTCGGTAACAAACAAAATCAGGCAGACGCGTTTAGACTAAAAAGCATACAAGGGTTCCATTAGTCCCTCCGTTTATTTAAGTTTGAGACCCATGATGATTTATGCTAAGTTGATGTGAAATATAACTAAATCTGGACAGGATAAAAGATGAATCTGTCTCCGAGGAAACCTATGCAAACAAGGGTAAGAGGATATGACAATGCAGTACTTGCAATTTTATGATCAATATTAGTAGATCAGCTGCTTTTACTTGTTCCTTTTAACCTCTTGGAGCATTGAACGTACACATCTATAGCTGAAAATCTCGAGAACGGAACTGCTACAAAGGAGAAGGCAAAATTTGGGACTGCAGATTTTCTGATAAAGCTTGAGAATAAAAGGGCAATAAAGGTTGTTGACCTCTTTCACTACAGTAGTAGTCATCCTAATTATCATCCGTGCATTTTAAGATTAATGACCGACAAATATTTTGAGGGCTTTGTCATAAATCAATTTTTTCAGAGAAAATTTACATGTTTCTGATGGCTCTGCTTGCAGGTACTTGGGAAGGGAACTTTCATTGGTTTGGCCATAACTTTCTTTGCTGGAGTTTGTTTTTCTCTCTTTTCCCCAGCTTTCAACGTGGCCACCAACGACCAGTGGCACAAGTTGAAAGACGGCGTTGCCCACCTAAGTGTATACGCTGCATTTTTCTACTTCTCGGTTTCCTGCTTTCTGATAGCAATTATTCTAAACATCAGCTTCTTGTACCGCCCGGTGTTGAATTTGCCTAAGTCTTCGCTCAAGGCTTATGTATCAGACTGGAACGGCAGACGTTGGGCCTTCTTGGCCGGACTTTTGTGTGGGTTCGGAAACGGTCTTCAGTTTATGGGAGGTCAAGCTGCTGGATATGCTGCAGCTGATGCTGTTCAGGTCAGTTCCGTTATGCAAATATATAGACACTAAGTCTGCTAAATTAGCCTTTTAAATATCGGTATAACTAAACTGACACAAGAACTAAATCTTAGTCAATCATCAGCAGATGCATGAATATGCTCACAATTCTATCCCATAACTCTACTTGCACTGCAATCATCGAAGGAAGCATGATTTTGCAACTGTTTTCGTTGTTGCATAACTGTAGGCACTTCCACTTGTGAGCACATTTTGGGGCGTGCTTCTGTTTGGCGAGTATAGAAGATTGTCAAGAAGAACGTATGTGCTGCTCGTTGGCATGCTGTCGATGTTTATTGTTGCAGTTAGCGTGCTTATGGCTTCATCAGGTCACAGAAAGTAGATATAGTTTCCAATTTCCAGGTCTGTTGTCTGTGTTGTTAGTAAAGATCATCAGGATATATAGCTTTTCGGAGTCGTTCACGTCATGTACTTGACTATAAACAAACAAATTAACAAGAAAGGGAAGCAAACGAACTACTCTGAGTATGTAATAAAAATAAAATAGTTCTTGCTTTTCTTTGTTTTCAAATCAGAACAAGATTTATATATTGGCCCTCAAATACAGTACCAAGTTTTGAAATAAAATTAAACTAACACATTCGCTAGAAGGAGGGCTTGAACCTCCGACCTTGTGGTTAACAGCCACACGCTCTAACCAACTAAATTAAACTAACACATTCGCTAGAAGGAGGGCTTGAACCTCCGACCTTGTGGTTAACAGCCACACGCTCTAACCAACTGAGCTATTCCAGCTGTTGTTGTTTACTGTTAACAATGGAATAAACCTAAAAAATAATTCCCAACAAACAAACCTCCAACTCAAAAATCAAACCTTGGAACAGTCCTTCAACATTCCCATTTCAATTGTAAAACTGCTGAGGAATGGAATGGAAATCATTCAATACTTTCACCTAACAGCACTTCATTTTCCATGTCATGTCAACAACTCGTAAATGTCTACTTGCTTGCCACTCACTACCTCAAAAGTGCATATCCATCACTGGTTTTTGCATTGGACACTCTGTTTAACGGAATATTAGAATTGCAGTCTCCTTGGTTCGCCAGCACAATTACCCTGTGTTTGCATGGGTAAAATAGTATATAAGAACCCCTTTTTCATGCCCCTTTTAGTGTGGGCCGGTGTTCTTGTTGATATCACCCGAAAAATGGGAGCATTTGCTTATTTTTTCGTTGTTTCGCATGTGAATTTTTCGAGTCGCTCTTCCAGAGAAGGTGGATTCAAGAAGCCTGATTTTACTTCTTTTAATGCTGCGTTTGGCGGCAGTTTGGAAGAATCCTCAATTTTGGGCGTTACCCCGAAACTATTTTTAGGAATAGTTGGCGTATTTGTATGCTGATTAGAAGGTTATTGAATTAGATGACTTAAAAGGTATATATATTTTTTTAATCTGTGGACTTAATTTCTGCATTTACAGCTAAAATCCCTTTCAAAGATTTCTAGATATGTTGTCATGTGAAAAATTCTTATCAAAATCAGGTTTGATCGAGTACAACGTATAGCAATTATAATATACTTACGTTAATCACTTTTTTTGAATTATACATTGTTAATTGATTCAAGTTCAACTAAAATCAATCTTAATTAGTGAGTGGTCATTTCATGTATAAAGGAAAGTACAATTGGTGTCCGTATGATGTGAAGTTACTGAAGAAAGCAAAAGACTCAAGAGTCATGACAGATGTTCATGCTCTGTTTTACCATCATTTCTAATTGACCTTAGATACTGTGGTTTTAGAAGAATACGCAACATACTCTTGGCTGGATCCCATATTCTCCAGGCTCTGCTTTTTAGGACATGAAAAACAATCATCTTTCTCCACAAAAGTTCTCTTCTCCTTTTGAAATTACCTGTCCACCTCTAGTGTATTAATTAGTCTTGAAGATATGATGCAAAGTGATATCAACTCTCCCTGCCCATTATCCATGTTACTTCACATGAGATCATGGCATTGGTTACTCACTCACAATTTGATCACACTCTTCTTGATTTACCCACTTCTGGCTATTCCAAGTATCATCCCCCTCAATGGTACATGTCATGATAAATGTGGCAGCATCCCCATAAGCTTTCCATTTGGTTCTGGTTTTGGTTGTGGGCATCCTGATTTTTCTCGGTACATAAATTGTAGTTCTGGGATTCTCCAGTTCTCCACCGGCACTGGCAGTTACACGATATCTTCGATAGACTATGCAAGCAACACTCTTGTCATTGCCGATCCCCTTATGTCTACTTGTTCGTCAATGCAGAACTCTGGAAGCTTTACATTGGATCGTGCCAGCCCGTTTAGTATAATGCCAAATAATATATTTGTGTTGGTGGGATGTTCCACCACGTCTCCGGTTTTTGATCGTAATGCTGATTTTTGTGATACAGGTTCTGGTTTGAATGTGTGTAGGGGTTTGTATTCTTGCAAAGGGGTGACAGGTATTGGACTGGAACCAAATGCACCAATATCTACGTGCTGTGTCTATGATCCGGCAACGTCACTTAGTTCAGGGTATGGTTTGGATCTTCCTAAGCTTCAGTGTTCATCGTACTCGGCAATATATGGATTTGGAGGGAATGAAGGGGATCCGATGAAATGGCAATATGGGATTTCATTGCAATACAACGACTCGTATTACAGTAATTCGTGCAAGAATTGCGAGGATAGTGGAGGATTCTGTGGGTTCTCTGGTTCGGATGAGTCGTTTGCTTGTAAATGTCGTAACGGTGTCAACTCCACCATCAATTGCTATGGAAGAGGTTAGTTGCTCTTATACTGTTGCTCAATTTGGTATAAGAATAGTCGGATAATTACGCCCAACACTCCTGAATTCTATTACTTAAAACAAGAATTTGCAATATGTTTATGATGTAGTGTTATAGAGATTGGAGCAATATTAAGATTACATATTCTTGATGTGATCAGGATATGGTTGGAGTGGGACAAGCAGACACAAAATTCAAACACCATTGACAATTGGAGGTAAAAAAGGCAATACCTTTTTGACTTTATGTTCAGCACCTCATCTTCACTGAACAGTCTTTTTCCATGGGATGCTTTCACATATGCCTGCTTAATCACTTTCCAGAAACTCCTCAAAATTACCATTACTTTCTCTACCTTGTAATTTCTTACACAGTAACTATCAACCATGATTTACAGTGTTCTTTCTTTAACATTTCAGGGTTCTTGCTTTCATGGATGATTATTGCTTTCTTTTAGACAAGCACTTTAGCTGATTTCTGTCCTGAGTTGGAGAACATTCGAAACTTGTCAAATTCTTGGGAGGGATCGATGCTTTTAATGAGAAGCAGTTGTGTTTTTTACATCCAGATTGAGTGGAAATTTACCTCAGTGTTTCAAAGTTAACTATATATATCTATCATTGCCTATGTATTTGTCATAGTAATATATGCGGCAGCCCATCCTTAACGCCCTTGGTATGTACTACAGTAAAAATAAAGTTGTTAATTTGAGATTTGTTGAACTTCAAAAATTTTCACAACTTTTCAAATTAGAGCAATATTTATAATTATGACAAATTTCAAATAAGTTAATTATAATTTACCATAAATTGAATCATCAATGGTTTAAGCGTACCCGTGCACAAAAATAAAAAAAGTACCCGCGCACGTGCGTGGCGCATGGTATAACTGAAAACGGTGGCGCCAAAGAAGCCGAAATTCGGTTGGTATCAAGAATTCTTGAAATTCACATTCCGGAAGCCTCGCTTTCCCTTCCATTTACGTCCCATGGATCCACGCCCAAATTCATATTCCCCAAAATCCCTAAATCGATTCTGGGATTTTCCCCACGATTCATAAGTTCCCATGCAATCTTTTT
Organism: Sesamum indicum; assembly: GCF_000512975.1. NCBI lineage: Eukaryota > Viridiplantae > Streptophyta > Magnoliopsida > Lamiales > Pedaliaceae > Sesamum > Sesamum indicum. Next base: position 16,904,760 of record NC_026146.1, on the reverse strand, counting down.
TCACAAAGAAGCTCGTTTGAGCATAAGGTAAAAATCGAGGAAAAATGAAAGAACGCATGGTTTAATAAGAAGTATCACTGATTTGATGGAGGCATCATCTGGTTTCATAAGAATTCATCTCTTTTCTCTTAACTCTTGCTTTTCTATGATTTGGGCTCTTGATCTTATTGGTATATGCTGTTACATTTGAATTTTCTTTATAAACCAATTTCTATTATTCCTTCCCCCCCTAAGGTTGTACTTTGTTTGATATGCAGATATTGTGTCTGAACAAAGGAAACGTAGCAGATGATTGCCGGTGGTGCCCGGCAAGACTTTATATAGAGGGTAGTTGGCATTGGTGGCATTGAACTTGGGATATTGTTTAAGGTTGGTTGATCCCTACGATTTCTCTGCACTTACCTGCTAATGCATCAAATAATTTCATCTCCACGATGACGAACTGTTTATTGAAATGCTCATTCCAACAGCAGCTGCAGAGAGATCAGTGGGTTTCTACGTGGAATTGTGTTAATGTGAATTTTGCAAGAAAGAAAATGCATGCATGAGGAAAAATCCTTGTGAGGATCTTTTCAGGAAAGAAAGTAAACAGGAGGTTGAGCATTGATAATTTTGAAACTTATTTATTTGTGCAGGACCCAAGAATGTATTAAGGATAAGTTTGATTTGTGTCAAACAGTTTGTCAAAGAGAATTCCTTCGTTTGCAGGGAGCACGCGACAAGTGCTCAGTCTGCTGCTACATTCCAGTTTAAGCATGGTCATAATTTAGTGAACCGTTGTTAAGAACTTCTCCATGTTGTAGAAAGATGATGCTTTTTGCCTTTATTTTAGAAGTCTACCATCAATTGACCATCCTTGAGTTTTCTTAATACTTTCTGTTCTTCCAATCAAATTGTTGTTCTTGATTCTATTGTTTAGCAAATATTGATTTGAACTTAAACCACACCCGAGTGATGATCATGTTATCAGTATATCAAATTTAATATCTATTTACTGTCTTTATTACAGTTATGGAGTATGGACGGTGAGAACAGGAAGCAGTCAAAGACAAATGGTAATGTGTCAAATGATTGGGGTGAGACATTCAAAACATTGAATTCACCTTCCATATCTGAAAGTGATAGTGGTTCAGAGACTAAGCTAGAGGAAATTGAACGTAGCTCATCCAAGATTTCAGAGTCTTCAGATATCGTGTCTTCGTCATCATCCAATTCGTCCTCTGCTGATTTCTTCCCAGTGAATCCTAAAGAACTTCCCAAGTCCAGAGTATCAATTGACATTCCCAAGCCTAATGAGGTCACCAAACAATTGTATGAAAGTGGCAAAACTGATGTTTCAATCAAGGGCTGGCATGGGTTGGAAGAGTCTGCCAGAGACTCTCAAGAATCCAACTTCTCAGATGTCACCCATGAATCTTTTCAGCCACACATATTGCCAACTCAATCTCCTCCAGTCCAAATGATGGAAAGGCCTGGAAGTTTTGACCCTCACAAGATTCCTGCTTCCATTTTCAATAGACAACCATCGTTGAATTGGAGTACTGAGTCCAATGAGTCATTGTTCAGTATATCCATTGGGAACCTTAGTTTCTCTAGGGATGCATTAAGGATGAGTACAGACATGTACAGAACGGGAGAACTACCCAAAAGAGGAGAACTTTTCAAGTCCAGGGAAATGCCTCTATCTCGAGAGCTTCACAGGTCGGGGGAATCGCATAACTGTAGAAAAGTCAAGTTTGCTGATCTCAATAAGACAGTTGGGTCAACAAGTTTCAAAGAAACATTACCTGCTGCTGAAGGAGTAGAACCTAATGAAAAGACAGACACATCAAAGAATATAAGTGAACATATGAAGCCTGGAGTAAAAGGAGTCATAGATAAACCAAGTAGTGATGTTCCTGAGGCTTGCGTTAATGCACAAAGTGATACAAATGTAGACGAGTCCAGTAAAATTAGCAATCAATCTTCTGCTAATCCGATGTAAGTATCATTATGTCTTAATCAACTAAATCAGTTAGTAGTCTTTATCACATGCTTTACTCGTTTGTAGTATGACTTACGTGCGGAATATGCCATCTTATGTTGCGGAATATGCGATCTTATGTTGCAGAAAGGAAAAGAGGGCTTGTCCATTTTGTCATTGTTTGTACTGTTGCTGTTGTAAGTGGCCTAGCTGCTGTTGTAAATGGTCATGTTGCTCCTTTAAGTGGTTTTGCTGCTGTTGCAGCAGGTCTTACTGTCACCTTAAGTGCCCAACCTGGTCAACCTGCTGCGAATGCTGTATGTGCCCAAGTTTGTGTTGTAGCTGTGCTTGCTGCTACTGTTGGAGACCAAGACCGCACTGTGATAATTGTGAACCTTTTTACACGTATGCTTCTCTTTTGCTCCTTTCAGTCTCATTTCTGGTAATAGAAAAGCTGGTGTCATGTAAAAGTACATCATTACTATCTACTTTGTACTGATAGCAGTAATTTGGTGCAGGGGTGCAACGGTCGAACCTAGCAAGAATGTTACGGCTCCAATCTACAGCATGGACGCTCCGTTATGTCCTGCCAGGAGTCAAGTCCAAACAGTGGCTTGAGAGAGCAACTAACTATAAGAACTGTCGAAGAGGGCATCTACACTTACCTTCGCATGTCTAGGGAATCAAAGTTGTTGTCCCTATTGCTAAAATAGGCTATATCATATACATATACGTATTTCTTGTGTAACTTACGATCGTACGGGTAGCATAGGTTAAAACCTTTTCTAGTTATATTTTTGGTGATAACTTGGCTACCTGATCACCGTAGAGAACGATGAGGACTTCTCCCACCACAACACATACTCATAAAGATGAGAAAAAAAGAAAATCTTTAAAGTGTAACTGTAATGCAACATCACAAGCCCCAAATGGAAATAATTGCAGTTACATACAAGAAAATCAGTTGTTATTTTCAAGGGCCAAACGGACAACATTCAGCAAATAGAAGCAGTCACAAAACATTTGAGGATAATATAAATATGTAACTCGTTTAAGCGACAAGAGGGTCCTTAGCTCAGTGGTAGAGCATTTGACTGCAGATCAAGAGGTCACCGGTTCGATCCCGGTAGGGCCCTCATGTTTTGTTTTTCGATCTTTTTATTCTCTTCCTTTTAAACCCTGTTTGGAAATGGTTCAACTTTGGAAGCGAACACATTAGACATCCCATTGCTTAACCAGAATCAGCAGTGATCATCCAAACTTTTAATGTAATAACCCATGAATACATGAGTTTAGCACATTAGTTAGTCACAAAGGATCCTTTCCAAAAAATAGAAAAGCCACTCTTCTTTACAAATTTTGGCAAGAATCTACCCCTAATTTGACATGCAAACACCACCATTACAAAAGAGAAGGCGAGTTCCGGTTTATTACTATATGCTTGAGCGGGTGATCAACGTCCGTCCCTCCAGCGTGCTTGATGAACTCTGCTGGTGAATGGAAGCTGCCATGGCATATGCACATTATTCTAACTTCTTCTCTTTTACCATATCTGTACAGTATTCCGTCCACCCTTCTGCCATTGGGTCCATCTCCTACTGTGAAAACACAAGGCATATCGTCCATTGAATTTGTTGGGATTTCCCTCCCTTGAGTTCTTGAGGAGTCGGCACGCTTAGATGGGTTCTCCGTCTCAGATCCTTTTGCTTGACTAGTGCTTTCTCTTCTGTTGGACCCTGAAGAGGGGATGTCATGATTGCTTCCTTCTTGCAAAGACTCACCACTGGATCCTGAGACAGATTGCAGCAGAATCTCAGAATAAACACCATTTAATCAAAATAAAGTGAATTTTATATCATTGACATTATTTGGCAGCAGATGAGGTAGATATCTCCACTGACGATCTTTGGAACTGGTGTTTCAACACGTCTCCAGTCGTGTTCAAGATATTTCCTTCTTTCTGCTAGATACCTCAACAATATTAGATACGCTTACTCACAGGTAGAGAAAGAACCTATCAACATAGAGAGATGAGCTAAAGGATGACTAGTGACGAAAGATGATTATAACATGATTCAGCTCCCAAATCCTGGAATCTTAAATTAGGGCTTAGGGGGTCAAAATAGTGAAGGAACAAACTAAACACTTTGATCTGTGTCTCTAATTCATTTGATACTTCATACGAAAATTCATTGCAGAGATGGGCAGATAAATCCTGATTGACAATTGATTCTATAAACGAATCCAGAACAAATCAATTAGTTCTGTGCTGCCTGACCGTTAACAGCCATTCATTAAATTAAGCTCATCCCACAAACTAAATACCTCTAACGTTCCTTAAACAACATGATACAGATGTATATTTACTAAAAAATCTGAGGAAATAGTCCATGCGAGATGCTTAGGACTCGTCTCAAAGAATTCAATGAAATGAATCAAGAAAGCACCAAGGTGCCTTTCTTTCACACAACCTATCTTAGTAGCTTTTCCCTTCTGATTGTTTTCCAAAAGAATCAGCAGCGTGATCTTTACAATAATAGAGAAAGCCGTAGATAACGCGATCAAAATAGAATCTTTGTACTATATCCTGATCAATGCAACATCATTGAAAATTATCCAGATACATCATATTTAGCAAGCACTGCTCATTAACCAGTCAAATTTTCAAGAATTAGAAATACCTTCTGAAGTCTTACTCTCCAAATCCGAGGCAAGCAAAGAACTTCCCCTTTTCGATTCAATTGATCCTAAGCCTTTTCCCACATAACTTCCCTTTCCTTTAGAACTAAACTCCTCCAAGCTCAACTTTCCACGGCTACCACTTTCACCTACTTCCTTATCACCCTTTAAATTCCTCTGCTTTTCTGATCTCCTCCTCTTAGCCTCCATTCTTCTCAAGGTCTGCAACTTCTTCCTCTTTCTCCACTCCTCCTCAGTCTCCACCGGCAGCGAAGAAGTCCTAACAAGGCCTGCATACGCCGCAGTGGACGGGGCCACCGCATCATTATCATCCCTCACCAGAGGTAAACAACTTGCTACAGAAGAAGACCGCACCAAATTCATTGAATTCTTCTCCACACCGACTCTTCCACCCAATGACAACCCAAGATTCAACTCAATCCCCTCATCATCCTCTTTGGCTTTCTCATGTTGGCTACCACCACCCATAAACCGCTGCAACAAGTCTCTTGAAAACCTGTTTGTTGAAATGCCCAAAGAAAGATTCTCCATTTCTGAAGTTGTAGTAAGCTTTTTACTATCATCACTGTTCCCCATAGGACCAACAGAGAACCCTGCTCCCAGAAAACTATAGCAGCTTCTATTTCAACTACATGATGGCTATATACTTGCATGTTTAAGCACACCATGATCTTTATCACAATAGCCCAGATGTAAAAACCGGATCTTTAACTGCATATTAACTTGAGAAGGTCCAAGATTCAACTTTTTCAGCAAAATTTAAGCAGCAAGATCCTGAGTGCCAACGAACAAACTTCAACCGATAACCTTCTTCCTCATTTCAGAAAAACAAGAGCAAGAAGCTGTCAAATACTAGAATCAATAAATCCACAATGATAATGAAAAAGTGAAAAGTGGGCTGTGTTTAAAATACCCAGAAATTCAATATAAAATGCGCGAGAAAAAGAAATAGGAAGAGAGAGAGAGAGAGACGTTGCATAGGAAGTGAGAGATGTTTGCTTACTGCTTATGTTTTGTGTGTGAAGTGTGAAGTGTGAAGTGTGAAACACTAGAAAGAGCTTCGGGAGAGGGAAGGAATAGAATGACGAAAATGACCTAGGTTGGTAGGGATTGGTGGGGCCAGGGACAGTACTGAGACCGGACAAGTGGCGAAGTAAGAGAGGGAGTAGAGCGACACGTGGGTCTTTCTGTATTGTCCCTTTTGGGTACTGTTTTTTGCAACATGTGTTTTTGGATAATTTTACGCTGCGATTAACCTCATCTAATCTCACACCCACACCACCCCACCCCTTTGCTTCTCAAAATTATTAGATTGCATTATTATATTCAAGACATTATAAATTATACAATTAAAAAAAAATTATTACATTAACAAAGAAAATATCAATTATATATATGTATTTATATTCGAGTAGCATGAATGTATATATATCATTTTTATTCAAAATTTAGGTAAAAAATTATTTATTTTTATTATAAAAATATTTTTTATTAAATTTTTATTTAAAACTAAACTAATATATACTATTGATAAAAGTGTTTTAAAAAAAATTAAAACAAAATATGTCAAGAAATGCAAATAAGCTAATATTGAGCAGAAATAATTATACTTTTAGTTTGAGAGGAGAGTAAAATGCAAATTTCCATAGTTCAAGGGCCGAATTGTTACATTCATATAGTTAAAGGGGATAAAATGAATTCGTCCCTGCAACACCTCTGCTATTTATTTGATGAAGAAAAGCCATAAATAATTTGTAATGAGCTCGAGTGCAGCATATCACTACCCAGCTGAATAAGAGCGAGAAAGCGCTACGCGGAGCACGCTGGCGTGGAAAGCGGCGGACGCAGAAGAAAGCGTGTTTCTACTACTCCCCTTTATTTTTCTGGAAGGAAACGTGTATCCATCTCGCCGCAGCCACGTGTGATGCGATGTAAAGCCGCAAATTCTGTCCGGCTGCTACAAAAATTAATAATTCAAGAGGTGTTTAAATATTGAAGCAGTGAAAAGCAAAAATTTAAATATCATTTATTTGTTGTATAGACAAGAAAAGTGATACAATAAACATACATAAAATAAACAAAATCGAATAATTTATTTAAGTTTAATTCAATATTATATCATAATAAAAAAAAATTTGCCTCACACTATAAGTAGACATGTTTTAATATATATATATATATATATACATATAGCAGAACTAAGTTTGACCAATTTAATTCAATTTTGACCAAATATCAATTTTTGGTGTTTTTGAATTTTTTAATTAAAAATAAAAAAATTATTAGTTAGAAATATCATCTACTTAAATATATTAAATATTTATTTTGTATTTATTCAAAAATTTATCTCCAGGATTATAATTGATTTTTTTAATCATAAAAAAATTATTAGTTAAAAATATTATTTACTTTGTATTTATCCAAAATCTTATCTTGAATATTATAATTAAAATTTTAAATTATCAATAAAACATCAAGTGTTAGAAACATCACCTATTTTAAATATATTAGATATTTATTTGCATTTATGAAATTTTGTCTTCAAGATTATAATTGAATTTTTTAATTGACAATAAAAAATCTTATTTTTTAGAAATATCATATATTTTAAATATATTAAATATTTATTTCGTATTTATCTCAAATTTTAGTGGGCTCTGATTTGTCTCAAATAATTTCTAGTCATGTCCATGTCCAAAGTGATGAGTTAGAGTCATCATAGCCCCCGTCCCAGCTTCATTGTTGCGTTTATGGATGTAAAAAATTCTTGAGTCTTGAGGAGTTTGAAAGTGCTATATTGGCGAGAGCCAATATACTCAAACTATTAAGCAGTATCGCTCTAAGCTCAGAGAGTGCAGTCGCTTTGCGGGAGAGGATTTCATATTCCTTAACCCCCTTGTGACTGATGAGGATGTAGCCGAAGAAGGCGAGGTGGAAGTTGTGGACGAGTGACCAATTGAGGGTGCTCATGTCGACGTTGGGGGTTACTGTGCTTGACTTACCTCATAGCTTTCTTTATTTAGTTTATATTTTGTAACCGAGATAACATAGTTGTTATTTTTTAATAAATTCTCTTCATGCTTATTTATTTATTCTTGTTGTCTTTCTTTTGTCGTTTATTTTTTTGGGACTTCTTAAGGGTCCTTTATACAATGCTAACATGTATTTGCTTGGGAGCTTATCGGGAGCTCTTTCGACCAACTTTACAGAACTTCTTAGGAGTTCCCCTCATTGTTTTTTACGAAACTTCTTATGAGTTCCTTTGGTTATTTTTAGGGGTGGTTGGGGAACTTTGTAGGAGTTTCTTTGACTGTCATCTATGGAACTTTTTAGACATTCCTTTGATTGTTTGTAGGCGTCGCACAGGAACTTCGTAAGAGTTTCTTCGAGTGTCTTCTACGGAACTTCGTAGGAGTTCCTTTTATTGTTTTTACGGAACTTCTTAGGTCCTTTGATTATTTTTACGGAACTTCCTAGAAGTTCCTTCAATTATTTTTAGGCGTAATTAGGGAACTAATGGGTTCCTTGGAGCGTCTTCCTACTTTTCATTTCATTTCCAAATGACAACTAAGTCACCTATTTGAAAGTTCCTTTGATAGACTCGTTGTTTTTTATGAATTTGATAAGTCTGACTTGAATCTTTCTTTTTTAAAATATCATTCTTACTTTATTTAGTTTGATTTCTTTCCTCCATTAATAAAGGTTGCAAAAGTTATACCTGTTGCAAGCTATTTATAGATTTTTTAAATTGCATATTACGTAAATTATAGATATATAATGAGTCCATACATATCAAATTTATGATGCATTGGGATTGGATTATATATTTCTGTTAAATTAATAAAATAAAATAAAAAATTTATTTAAAAATTATAAATATACTATAAAGGAAGAGGTCTTGATACGATCTTCGTAACATATGGCTCCACGTCAGTACTGAAAACTGGTGGTTGGATGGGAGAGATGGGTGATAAAAAGTGGTAAGTTTTGTTTGTGGTGTGCGTGGGGACGCATGGTGGGTGTGAGTATTATTTGAAAAATTGGACTAATATTTATAGGATTGGGGAGATAAAGCTTATAAAATCTTCGTGTGTAAGTAGTAATAATATAGGCATAGCTGTCACTCTGCACCTGTGCCTGTGGGTGTGGATGACGAGGTGGTCCTAAATTCCAATCATTATTATTATTGAGGATAAATTATAATTAATTTTTTTAAAATTAATATAATTATAAATATATTTTATTGTTTAAATATTTATAAATACTCCATTCAAATAATAAGTAATTATGTAATTTTTAGATGATGAAATGGATATTATTATTTTTTAAACAATAAAAAAATATTTGTAAGTATACCAAATCTCAATAGAGACAATTATAATTTATTTTTATTATAATTCATTCATGCCACTCCACACACTCCTCCTCTACTCTTTTTCATTTTCTTTTCTTCATTTATATCTTCAATGGAACCTTCTTTTTCTTCAGGATCTTCAAAAGTATATCACAAAAAAAAAAATTATATGTAGATAGATTTTCATCAATAAAAATATTAATTATAACATTTCGATAAATATATCAAAAACGTGCGAGTAAGATGAAACTCAAGAGTGAGAAAAAAGTAGTAAAAAATATCATTAATTAGACAATCGTGAAAAATCAAGTACATTAATGAATTGAATCCCAATTTAAGCATAACGTACGTAAATTCAAAATTATTTAAGTTATTAAAATTTGAAAAAGTTTTTATTATTTTCAAGAATTCAAGTGCTATTCTTACATCATTATATTATCTTTGTACGTAATAATTAGATGGATAGTAAATTTCAAACTATTTGAAAAACAAAAAGAGAAGAAGAAGAAGAAAAGAAAAGGATGAAGGGGGGCAGAAGATGCGTGAGGGAAGATGGTAAGGTGAAAAAGAGAGGTGAGTGAGTGGTGAAGATAAGGATTTAAAAGATTCGGGCGCATTAGTACAACGGCTTCCACGTGGTAGACACGAAATAACTGAAAGGACAGTCAGAGGAGAGGTTTCGGCGTAAATGTGTTAAACGTGTTGGGTTGGGTGCACCAGAAAATTCAGTGCCTCCTCGGTTTCGATTTGGGGAAAACACACACAAATTCGGGGAATTGTAGGAAATGTCCCATAAAGGGTACTAATATTATTATTATGAAAATTATAACACCCCTTTACCCTTTCTCATATTAACCCCATCTTTCTAATGAATTGTAAAATTGCTAAATTTAGTTTGTACCGGAAGACAAGAATGTATAAAAATTAAAGGTTAGAGTGTCCGAAATGTTTTTAACAAGTATAATATTTGGTTTAAATGAATTTAACATAAACAGTTCAAAAATACACGAGCTTTTGAGATTTTTACTTGAGCCCACAATCACTCGTCCTTAATTACTCGGACACTCATCAGCTTGGTTGTTCGATTGCTTGGTTTTGTTCTGAAACGCCCCCTTGTTAGTAATTATACCGTCTCTCTGTCCCTTGAAATTGCGATATTGCCAAGGGGCGGTCAGTGGCAATGTTGGCCTAGTGTTGTGACCTGCATAGATGAATTAACTTAGCTGATAAAAGTATGGAATGCCATGTAGAAGTCTTGGATGAATTAACTTGTACTCAGCAACAAACAGGAGATATGCTAATCAACTTACCTTGATCGGCAGATCTCTTGTATGAGATGTAGGCTTGCTTTTCGCCAAAATTAACACGACTAGCCTGGGATACAAGTAAATCATTAACTACAAACTTTGAGAGAGAGGTATGTAGATTCAACGTTATATAGATACCTCTACTGCACAGCCTGCAGAGTGTGCAGATTCAAATTCCACCAATCCGCAACAGAAACCGTCCTGACAAAGAACGTGGCATGAGAAACTTAAGAGTTGGAACTGAAACATGAATGTTAAATCAAATCAAACACAAAGCAGACCTTGTGCCTTCTCATTTGGATACTCTGCTGACTTCTCCCTACCGGCCCAAATTTCGTAACAACCTCCAGAATACCTTGTCTATCTATATCAAATGGCAATCTTTCTATATATATGCTCCTCCTACCTGCTAAGAGGATCAAATAAAATAACAGTAAGTTATTGATCAGTAGCCTAATACTTCTGTAGCTCTGTGAACAAGTTGGATAAGAGAGAGGAAATCAACCTTCTTGACTGGAACTGGTACTAGGTGTACCAATGCTGTTCATTGCTATCTTTGCCGTGGCATTGCTTGTGGATACAACATTGCTTGGAGTTGATATTTTTGATGCACCGGCACTACCAGGGGCTGACACTTTGGCTGGTGGCGGAGCAACCGCGATATTCTTGGAATATGAAGGAATTCTTGCAGTTCTTGAAGAGGTTGCAGCCCTCCCTTTTGCCAACTGTAGATAAGCAGAAACCTTTTAAGAAAAAGATTTGTAGAAATAACGAAATTTGCATGGTTAATGATAACACGAGATAACTCACCACAGAAGTATAGGAGAGTTTCTGGGAAACCACTTCAATGTTTAAAGTCGGTTCAAGGACTGAGGTGACTCAACGGAAGATGCAGAAGCAGGAGATATTGCCAAAGTATCAACTTCTTCCTTGATGCTTCCATTTCCAATTTCAACTGGATCTTCTGAGCTTGAGGAATCAGTCTGATCTGTTCTCTGAGCAACTCCACTAACATTTGAAGGCAGTGCAAGAACTGAGTCAATAGAAGCTGTTGCAGCCTCAGGATTAACATTTCTGTCAGCATTTCCATTATCATTTGGATCTTTGGCGTCTAAGGAATCAGGGGTATTTTTGCAGGTATTGCTTTCAACATCTGAGGATGGTGCAAGAACTGCGTCAGGGGCTGTCGCCACCTTAAGATCAACTTCTTCATTGGCAATTCCATTTTCAATTGGATCTTTGGCATCTGAGGAACCAGAGTAATTTGTTTTGTGGGCGACTACTTTATCATCTGAAGGGGGTGCAATAACCAAGTCAGAGGCTGCTGCAAGCTCAACTTCTTCATCAGTATTTCCATTTTCTGTGGGATCTTTGGTGTCTGAGGACCCAGGGTAAACTGTTTCGCAGACTTCCCCTTTGACATCTGAGGGTGGTGCAACAATCAAGTCAGAGGCTGTTGCTGCCGCAAGCTCAACTTCTTCCTCGATTTTTCCATTTTCAATGGGATTTGCCTTCCCCTGGAACATCTGAAGGTGGAACAACAACAAAGTTTGAAATTATTTTTTAAAAATTTTCGATTTGAATAAAGCCTTAGTAACTTTGACATGAATGTATTGTAATGTTATATACTTGCACTATATTTAAAATCTTGTAAGTAGTTGAAAGGGAGATTTAATTTTATTTATAGAAACTTCAAATATATTTTAAATGAAAATGTGATTATATAATACAAAAAAATAGATTTAGATTTTTGTCCTTACATATATGGCGACTGCAGATATTCCTTTCTGTTGAAAACTAAAAAACGTTGATGGTGTTAAAGTAACAGAGCCCCCGGCGAGGATCGAACTCGCGACCTTTCGCTTACGAAGCGAACGCACTACCACTATGCTACGGAGGCCTTTGCTTTGAAGAATGCATAAGACGTTAATCACCGGTACACTAAAACAGCGGTGTTATATTTCAAAAGCGCGGTTCTTCATTTGGGCAGTAAGATGGAGACGAGTAGCAGCGCCAGCAATGACGGTGGCGGAGCCGCCGCGTGGAAGGCGGAGGAAGCAATTGCCGGAAACGTCGAAGCTCTGCAGGCTCTGCGGGAGTTAATATCTTACCCGATACTTTACTCTCGGGAGTCCCGAATACTCGGCCTCAAGGTGCACGTTTCATTTTCTCACACGGCAGCGCGCTTGATATTCTTCATATGCATATTTCTGAAGAAAATCACATATTGTTTCTTTACTTTTTATTCTTAATTCTTCAGTGGCGTTGTGGTTTGCTGCTGTACGGCCCACCTGGCACGGGGAAGGTATATTAAACTTAGCGCTCCTTTCGCGTACTTGTATCAGTTATTGAAGTTTCGTTTTTAGTTTACGAGTTTCTGGTATTTGTAGACAAGCTTGGTTCGAGCTGTAGTTCGTGAGTGTGATGCGCATTTGATTGTCATTAGGTAACGCGACCTGCCTTTATGGATATCAAAATCTTTTGAAGTATGTTTGGAAGTTATTTTGTGCAAATGAAATGACCTTGGCACAAACGTCACGGCTGTTAACTATTGTTTTCTGCACTGCTACATGTAATGGATGGAAGCAGAAGTCAAGCTATACAAGTTTGTTGTTTATGATCAGTTTTACTTCTTTCCAAAGTTCACTAACTGGTTTGAATCTTTTGCTGGTTATATCTTGCAGTCCTCATTCTGTTCATAGATCACATGCGGGAGAAAGTGAAAAAATCTTACGCGAGGCTTTTGCTGAAGCAACATCTCGAGCAAAATTGGGCAAGCCTTCGGTTATCTTTATAGATGAAATAGATGTACTTTGTCCTCGTCGAGACTCTAGGTACATGCTAGTTGTACAAAGATTTGACCTTTACATTTTCCTTTTCCTTTATCATGATATTTGTCCATTTCTTATGTGTATGGTATGCGCTCAACTTCATGATACTTTCTCAACTCTTTAATTGAGGCTACAGTTACTAGAGAAGAAGTATTTGATTTTGAAATGGAGAGGCAATTACCACAGGGTAAAGAAAATTGGGACGAAAGAAACAGAAATGGACAGGTAGTAAAGCATGCTGTTGATGTTAATTCACTGGCGACTGATCATGCTATTAATAGGTTAAGTATTTCACATGGCCAAATTGAAGGGCTAAACGATTTGCAAAATTGCTTAAGTACTCCTTTTTCATCTTTTCTTCTTTTGACACGATATTTGTTTTCTGTGTTTTTAAAGATAGCATATATTTATGCTGGAAAAAGAAAACATTATCCACATGTGATGATACTTCTGTTGTTATATTTCTACCGGAAACAGAATCTTACTAGGTGATACCTAATCTTTTCTCTATGAATTTTCTCCTTGGACAATAGATTGGTATATTCTCATCAAATGCAGAAACTTGCAGCTAAAAGAGGATGAAACAGTTTTACATGTTGCTTTGTTTGCTTAAGGCCTGGTGTCAGTATAAGTTAGATGAAAATACATTGTATCTTCAATTGCAGGAGGGAACAAGATATTCGTATAGCTTCACAGCTCTTCATGCTGATGGATGCAAACAAATCTTTATCAACATCCGGATACCATTTTGTAGTGGTTGCATCAACTAATAGGTAGTCTTTAGATCATGATCTTTGCTGTTTCTGTTGAATTTCTCATTATTGGCTCCAGTCTTAGCAAATGTTGAAACAAATAATCACTTCAAAGATATGATCCCGCTTTCCTCTTGTTATTGCTGAGGTGTGCTTTAATTGCTATTATTTGGTCCAACTTGGATTTATAGGAAAAGAGAACTACAAGTTTTCTGTTCATCAAACTTTTCTTTCTGTACAAGCTCGAGTAATTTCTCAATGGGCAGGTTATAGCTATATGCACAGGGGATAAGATCAATGTTTTAATTACATTTTGTTTACTGTTATTAACTGCTATTCTTGAGGATATTTTTTATATACTTTTGTTATCTTCAGAAAGAGCAAGCTCACTTTGAGAACCTTATCTGATATTAGCTGGGTGCCGTACATGTCTTTCCTTCCACAAGATAAAGCTTACAAGAAAACCTGTTCCCTGTTAGTGCTCTAATGAGACTGGCTGATAGAAGTATGGTCGACTCTGATAGGAGTGGATTTCTTATATTAATTCCAACTTGGAACTAGCAGAACAGTCCAATGTTGTCCTCAAAATAGATGGCTGTTTATCTTGAGTTTTCTGATTTTTCTTTTCCTCTCGTTATTGCTCATCCATGTTCATCTGTAAGTGTCTCAACGAAATCAATTATTTTCTGTCTAGAGTGGACGCAATTGATCCTGCATTAAGACGCGCAGGACGTTTTGATGCTGAGGTTGAAGTTTCCACACCCAATGAATATGAGCGCTGTCAAATACTAAAGGTACCCCATTTGACTTCTATGTAGTACGCAATTTTTCTTAAGAGCAGGTGCAAGCCTAACATGGCCATTTGGCCTTAAAATATTCTATTCCGGTTATGGGAGTTATTTTTTTCCCTAAATGTCAGCTCTACACAAAGAAGCTTCCGTTGGATCCCAGTGTTGACCTAGAAGCTATAGCTGCATCTTGCAAGGGTTATGTTGGGGCAGATATAGAAGCTTTATGCCGTGAGGCTACCATGTCTGCATTGAGCAAATCTTCTGATGTACATCAAGATGGTGGAAATTGTCTGATAACAGTTGATGACTGGAAGCATGCTAGATCAGTGGTTGGTCCCAGTATAACAAGAGGTGTTACTGTGGAAGTTCCTAAGGTCTCTTGGGAAGATATTGGAGGATTAAAAGATTTGAAGGTCTGAAGCATAGCCATTATCTTTTTTATTCACAACAGAGCATTATATAATATCTGATCTTTTGTTTTCAATATGTGGGACAGAAAAAGCTTCAGCAAGCAGTTGAGTGGCCTTTAAAACATTCTTCAGCATTTTCACGGCTGGGAGTATCACCCATCCGCGGTATTCTTCTTCATGGGCCTCCAGGATGCTCGAAAACAACCCTTGCAAAGGCTGCTGCTTGCGCTGCGCAAGCTTCTTTTTTCTCTCTGAGGTATAGTCCCTTATTTCCTCCTAACCGATATATTTAGACTGGATTTTAACATTTTAATCTTATAAGAGGAGAAAGTTTGGCAACAAAAGTTTACACTTCGTAATCTTCCCATCACTCTTACAAGAGGAGAAAATACTATTATTGTATTAGTCTGAAGGTGATTATTACTGAATCTTCTGGTGGTGGTTAAAGATGTGGACAAAGCACTTTTCTGATTGCAATAACCAGTTTTATGCTTGTGAACCCGTGATTTGTTGCTCACTAAAATTACACTTTGCATCAGTGGTGCAGAACTATATTCCATGTATGTGGGTGAGGGTGAAGCTTTGTTGCGTAATACATTTCGAAAAGCTAGTCTTGCTGCACCTAGCATAATATTTTTTGATGAGGCTGATGTGGTTGCTGCCAAAAGGTATGTTTCCTAATTAGTTAATCAATCAATATGTGCTCTCATGTCATTTGATTATCATAGCTTAGTGGATCAGTGAAAAATTGTTCCTAGTAAACTAGTTATACATGTTTTTCATTTCTATGTTCAAATCCATCCATGGAAGTGTGAATACTTTTCAAGTGTTATATTGCTTTATAAGTCCAACCAACA
The DNA here is from genome assembly GCF_000512975.1 of Sesamum indicum. Classification (NCBI taxonomy): domain Eukaryota; kingdom Viridiplantae; phylum Streptophyta; class Magnoliopsida; order Lamiales; family Pedaliaceae; genus Sesamum; species Sesamum indicum. The sequence goes on along the minus strand of NC_026146.1, from coordinate 16,888,795 downwards.
GCGAAGGATTCCTTTTTTATCTTAGTAAATTATAAATTCTTTTATATGATAGTGTTCCTTCATGCAGTTTGCTTGCTTAGTATTGAACTAGCATGTCTGCAGCTTCTCTATTTGCCCTATCTGATGCCTTGGCTCTTGCCATATGGAATTACGGTTCATAGTTTCTCCTATTGATTGCACTTTCATCTAAATGGCAGAGGAGGAAACTCAAGTGGGAGCTCAATCGTTGGGGAGCGACTTCTGTCAACTTTGCTAACTGAAATGGATGGCCTAGAGCAGGCTAAAGTGAGCTGTAAAGTTATTACTTTCCTTCCGTGCTCAAAAATAAAATTAAAATTTTGATATTTATATTAATTCTTACATCCCTGTTTTTGTAGGGAATTCTTGTTTTGGCTGCTACAAATCGTCCTCATGCTATTGATGCTGCACTTATGCGTCCTGGACGGTTTGACTTAGTAAGTTGTCTGTGCTCTCGCTAGCAAATATTTATTCAAATTCTACTGATGTGCCCATGGGGTTCCTAGTTACATTGCCTATTAATGATGTTTACTAACTATTAGTTCTTTATACTTGAAATGTGCAAAAACAAAACAATGCTGTGCTTTTAAGTGGAAATTAGAAAGTTCAAGTTGAATCTTACATAACTGGACTATTATGTCAAATAGGTGCTTTACGTCCCACCGCCAGATTTAGAAGCTCGATATGAAATCCTCCGTGTACATACACGTAACATGAAAGTAGATGGTGACGTTGATCTCCACCAAATAGCACAAGATACTGAGCTCTTCACAGGAGCTGAGCTGGAGGGGCTATGCCGTGAAGCAGGAATTGTGGCTCTCAGAGAGGACATATCAGCCACAGTCGTGTGCAACAGACACTTCCAGATTGTAATGAGATCACTAAGACCAGCGCTTACCAGAGAAGAGATTAATTCATATGCTTCATTTCTGAAGAATCCAAATCTAAGGCCTAACGTCCTATCTGAACCCAGCTCCAAATTGAAAAGCAAGGGTGGTAACAAGAGTATATTCCGTTCAGCAGCTCCTGTTACAGTTGGTGTTATCAGTTTGATTCTATATGGTGTTGTAAAGTATATTTCTCACCAGATTGATACTACATATACAGAACTAGTAAGGACATAGACGTTTTCATGTTATTGCGCGTGCAACATCAACAACATGAATACTGTTATAACTTTATTTATCTCTTTCTATGTATAAGGCAAAGGACGCCCAGGACATTCCAACCTTTCTTTTATTGTATGTCTGTACTTCAAGAATCCAATCAATTGAGTGTTATTATTAAGCTGGAGCACTTAATCTTATATCCCATCAGAAAAGTTATTAACATCAAACAATCTGATCTTTTCCTAAGGAAGGTGGTCGGATCCATGCACTTGAGAAGTACTATGTATTCCGGTTTTAATGATAATGTTGAATGCTTCTGGACCTTGGATTTATTTTTCATCTGCAGCACAAGTAATTTTGCTGTTGAACTGTGAATTAGAGAGCCAACGTGCGGGTAGATGAGCGTATCAAGGAGCCTTGGTTTGGATCCCACATCGACTGAATCTCAGAAAGGAAAGGGAAGTGGTAGTATAAAAAAAGAAGGAGAGGCATTGTGCTCCATACTTACCTGGACGGGGTCAATGGGTGATCAATAAGGCCCATGGCCTAGGTTGGCGACTTCCATTGCACTTTGGAAGGGCGCCCGCCTAAGGTCGGCCCAAGTGGTCGAGCCTACGTCATAATTTGTGGTAGTGGGGGCCTGCGTTCGCGCGGCCCCTGCCCAATTCTCGAGTAAAATTTGTCTAGCCAATCAATTTACAAACACAGTGGTCCAATTAGTCAGTCCTGGTCTTGGCGCTTGATTAGTATGAGCTTTGCCACTTCTCGAGTCTTAATTACAAAGCTGGTCCAAACAAGAACTGGGGGCTCCTCCGAAACTCGCTGGAATACAAAATAGTAGAACAAGCACAAAGGGTTACAGCTCAGTAGGTAGAGCACCTTGTTTACACTCCCTTTTATAAGTAAATGGAATTTTATGGAAGGAACTCTCTCCCAGAGCTGCAGGACTAACCACTCTAATAGAAAGTTATTAGCAAGTTTTACACGAATTGTCAAATGGATGAGATCGGTCAGAGTGGTCTCGGTTGGAGATGGTATTGCACGTGTTTATGGATTGAACGAGATTCAAGCTGGGGAGATGGTGAACAGTTGGGAGTACAAACTCTGAAACCTAATGAAAATCTTGGAACATATTGAACTGAATATGAAACAGGTAAAAAGAGAGTACCTAAAACTCTGTTATCAATAGCTAGCAAGTTTTCCAAAAATTGACATGATGCTGACCTAGTTCGAGAAACTCAAAAATTTTGCAACAGATTACACGCCAACCAGCCACTGCTGGCAACTAAAAGAACTACAACCGGTAGCAAAATCAAAGAATAGGGACTGCGACTGATCTTTCAGAGTAGTTGGTGCATGCTAAGGCAAGAATTTCACTTCCTCAGAATCCCGATCCTCTTGCGAAAATCCTCCTCCATAAGGGGAATACCATCGTGCAGCTTGATTCTTGGCTCCCACCCTAGCAACTCCTTAGCCTTTGTTATGTCCGGTTTTCTTTGGCGAGGATCGTCCGGTGTGTTCTCCACCTTTATGATCTCAATTGCTGGGTTGATCATCTGCAATAAGCCAATCACGTTGTGCTAATTTCAGAAAGGCATCTTGATGCTGACATGGATATCAAGCGTATGTATGTTCCAATCACGCCTCTAACATAAGACTTGTTTTTTCAAGACGTGACAGATGTGCTTCCGTTTGGGGAGTAACTGGACCATGCAGAAGTATAGAAAGTTACCTCCTTGACGGTCTCAGCAAGCTCAAGCATTGTGAACTCACCTGATGGAGTGAAGGAGGAATCAGATGGGAATGAAAAGAAACATTGGATTTATTGTCTGGTAATCGAGTAATGATGTTAACTTGGATTGCCAATGTTGATTGGACCTGTATTATCTCCTTCCATGAGTCGAATAAGACCATCAACCATGTCTGCGACATAGCAAAAGCTTCTTGTTTGTGTTCCAGGCAACTGAACTGTCAGAGGTTCGTCACTGCACCGCATGTCGTTTAAGAAAGTGAATTACAAATTACAGGCCTACATACTGAGTTGAGCAATGAAGAGGAGAACAGCACTAGAGCTCGAAGGAATCAAGACATTGGTCCTATGTCCGTCTGTCTCTCTTGGAGGGGATTTTTCACACAGTGCACTTTGGACAATGTGTGCAGGAGACAGAGAACTGGAACCATGACGGGATTCAAGCAGGGGACTTTTAATTGAGAAAATGGTGATCAGAGTATTACCGTATTGCTTGAGCTAAGAAATTGCTGACAACACGACCATCATCGATATTCATCCGGGGTCCATAAGTGTTGAAGATTCTTGCGATCCGTATTTCTGTCGAACCATTTCATATAGTTCGGAACTTTGATACTACTATACCAATTTGAGGTGTTTAAAATAAAATGAGCTGATATATATGTAATCAAAGAAGGAGCGCAATTACCAATTCCATGCTGCCTGTGATAATCAAACATCAAAGTTTCAGCTACTCTTTTTCCCTCGTCATAACAACTTCTAACTCCTGCAATTTGATCACTTCATCAGTGACTAATTCATTTGTGCTTTAACATACTGACATATTATTTGGTCATAGAACTTTAAGGCCTTGTATACTTGTGGGGACTCTGTGGATATCTTGAGATGTCCAGTCAAATTCCTTGTTTACTTACATTGAGGCCGGCCCTTGTGATAGATAATGATAAAATGATTGTTTAAATCCCCACCAAGTTCGGTGGGATTTATTATCTCACCACGCCCACTTGAGGAGGTTTTCATGTGATTTTACATGTTTGTCCTTTGATATAAAAATATTCGGTCCAAAATAATTCCAATTCTCGATATTTCTACAAAATTTCTTAATTTCTTTCTGTAACTTATTTCCCAAATTTAGTTTTATCCCGAACCTTTATCAATACAAGTAAATAAGATATATAGTGTGATAATTTAATCTCATCCCACATTTTATCCATTATTAATGTATCCGAACTTAATTCCATCCCTCGAAGTAACAAGCCTTACAGGGTTATTCACACAGGATTTTATACCAATATACAATATATGCAAGATAAGTAGTGAGCGTAAGAACCTATGGGGTTGACATTGCCCCAGTAATCCTCAGTCTGGGGATGCACAAGAGGATCACCATAAACCTCCGATGTTGATGTCAGCAGAATCCTATTCAAACGGGATGGAGAATGATTAACATATCCCCAATAAATAAACTGACAAGAATATGGATAAATCATCATACCTTGCTCCTACTCGCTTAGCAAGTCCCAACATATTCAACGTTCCAATCACATTCGTCTTAATTGTCTGTTGAGTATTATTGCAAGGGGCAAAAGAAGGAACCGAAAATAAACAAATCATTGTTCACAGATCTATCAAAGAAACACTACTGTGTCTTACAAAATCATGATGTTCCAGACAATGAAACAATGATGAGAGAGAGACGACTGGCCTTCACAGCATTGTATTTGTAGAAGATTGGGGAAGCAGGACAAGCAAGATGGTAGATCTTATCAACTTCAACTAATAAAGGTTTCGTGATATCTGCAAAAGAAAAAAATCAGTGTACATTGAATCACAAACAAAATTTCAATCAAGAATATCTGATAATAACTGTAAACAACAGTGACCATGTCGAATAAGCTCAAATCGCGGATGATCAAACCATTGCCTCAAGTTATCCTTCGAGCCAGTGAAGTAGTTATCCGCAACAATCACCTGAGTACAGTTTTTAAGAAATTATACATGTTGTAAAATATACACAACTACTGTAAGAAAATAAGCAGTACAAGTGCTTACCATATTCTCTTCATTTTCCATAAGTTTGTCAACTAAGTGAGAGCCAATGAATCCAGCACCACCGGTAACCAAAATTCTCATGTTCGCCTGTCATCAAGATGTCAGTAATTATCTAAGCAAAAATATCCGTAATCTAAGGTGAAAAAATGACAGAAGAGTACTAGTAATCAGAACTCATTGGCACAATGGGATAAAACAACTTTTTACCATTTCTAATGTACCGACACTAATAAACATATGGTGGTTTGATTGATGAAGAACGGGGAAAATACTTTCTAGTACCTCGGAAGATTGCACTAAAAGACAAGCAAACAAAAGGAAACACAACCCCCCAACTCTTCACAATATTTTGTCGAGCACCATCTCTATGGTACCTTAAAAAATTTTGCTCTTCTCAACGGTGAAGGCTCGGGAGGTGGCTTGCTACTTATGTTCTTCCCTCCATTTGACTCTTCCGTAGCCATTTCTGCAATTTCTACTTCAGTTTCTGGACTTCATAGCAAGTAGATCAGATTAACTATCAATCCAGATTAGATCCACACACAAACAACAATCATTCACATATAAGAGGTCTGCATGTGTTCAAATACATACTCCGGTCGTCCATTGTACTTGAATTATCCAGAAATTTAATTCTTGGTATTGTAATTCTGATATATTGAAAAATCGTCACGAAGAAGCCTTTTGGCAAATTTAACGGGATTCCATCATTCAAATCTTTTAAGATTTCCGGGCACATTGTGATTCTAATGAGAAACAACATCTCTCAATCTCAAAACCCAAAAGATGAATTAAAATGAAGAAAAGTTATAACAATTCTCACTCCAAATTTTCTTCAATGCAGATTCATAATCTAGGAGAAGATTGAACCTTTTTCTGTTGGTAAAATAGCCTAAAGAATAAATCTTTACGGCGAAGAGAGAGCAAATTCAAACACCAAATCAGGTAACATACAAAATAAAAGCCATGCAGCCAAAAAAACAGACGGTTTCAACACAAGCTATGAAATTCCCACTCAAAAAGAAATTCTCTAATTTCATTGCTGATTCATGTTACCAGGAGAGATCTCAACACACAGACGAGTAAACCAAATCTCCATAATTAGTAAAATCAAATCTTCAGTGCAAATCAAACTCGAATCACTCAACCAAATTAACCAATGCCAATCTGAACCTTCAGCAATCACAACGCTACTTCAACACATTTATCATAATGAACACAAACAAAAGAATCCTCCCTCACAACATCAACAGAGTCTACCGCACAAAAACTCATATTCAACGGAGGCACAGATCAAAAGTCGGAGCTTTTCTTTCTCAGAAATTACCAAAAAGAAAATAAAATATATGTTTTTGAGCAAAGTCGAGCGTCGTTCACCTCTTAATATCTATGTAAATGTATGTGTATATGAGAAACCTTCTTAAACTCATATGGGAACAACAAATAAAGACTTGAACTTTATATACCACAGCCCACACACAACCCGTATCCTCAAAACCCGTGATCTACAAACAGAAAATATGGATACTCGAGTAATTTAATGAAAAAGAAACAAGAAAGAAAAGGGTCCGCCCAACGTACAAGAAAAATGGTATCTTTCGATTATCAGGAGGTTAGAAAAAAGTGTCATCAAATGATGAGAGTGAAAGACAAATGAATCCTTGAAGATTACATGCTACCAATACCATCTCATTTTATTGCATGTTCAAAACTAGAGATTTTGATGTTTCAGCGTACCTTGGCTGATACACCGCACCTAAACCAAATAGCTTATGTAATGAATTCTGAAAACCAAACTAAACCGATTACATGGCAAGTGTAGTATATTTATTTTTGATTGATGTATAATTCTAACTAATTAAATGATAAGTAGATTACACTTACTCTATAATTGATTTGATTCGACTAAACCTAATTTGAATAAAAAAAATTCAATAAATTCAACTCTCTTTTGTTACAATGAATTCAACATTTGAAGCTACTCCTGTAGCAATAATGCTTCAACTTCAATCACATATGACATAAATGTGAGTAGTTTTGTTTTATGATATTATTATTTATATAATACATGTATAATAATTTGTACTTTTACTTAATAATTCATTAAATGACATTCACTTGTGTAGTTTATGAGTCGCATTATATAAAAATAATTTTCCATGGGATCAATCTCTACATATATATATTTTGGATTTTATTTTTTTATTTATCTTAGTCAATTAAAACCAAATTTAAATTGATTAAATTTTTATCCCAATCCTTTCTTGTTGATGGATGCGTGATTTTGATACTAGTGTGTGTGAAGGGCAATCAATCAAGAGTTTTTCAAAGAATAATTATTATTTTTAAAAATATGCATTTCATTATGATAAGTGAAAAAAATGGTAAATATTATTTTTGGCCCCTCAACTATGCCATTTATTTGGATTTGGTTTCTTATATTTCTCTATCATCAAACTTAGTCCCTACGGTATAAAGATTCCATTAACTTTAATTCCTATCTTAAATATCAGTTAAAATTAATAAATTAAAAAAAATATATCCATATTTGGGACTGGCCCAAGATCTTCTAGTCTTGTGTTAGTGGGTCCACCCAATTGAGCCAATTTTTTTTTAAGAATGTATGAAATATAATTTTTACTTTGTATTTGGTAAGTTGATTGTCTTTATCATTTTACTTCTACATTTTTAGTACTTTAATCCAATAGTACTCTAGATTTAATTTTTGCAAAGTTTATTCTAAGTTTTTTTTGCTTTGTTCTTATCTAAGTTTATCACTGTAAGTTTGTTAATCAAATTATTGTTTAAGTTTATTATGTAGTTTCAACTGCTATTTCTTTTAGTTATAATTCTTTTTATTATAATTTTTTTCTGATTTAATTTATTATTTATTTATTTATAAAATAATCATAAATTTAAAAATACCTCAATGTTAATAAAAAAAAAAGGCCCGATTGGTCGTGCTAGTTCTGGACAAACCCGACCCACTATTCAGTTTGAACTTTAACTATACGAGAAGCAAATCATTGAAAGTTAGAAAAAAATATACAAAATCAAATCGAAATTGTATTGTTCAATTATTATTAAAAAAAAAAAAAGTATAGATAACAAGTGAAAGTTTTCACGGGGGATTTTGATATTTCACTGATTTTGCGGGGTCTTGGATGCTTTATTTGGTACAACAGATCATGCGGATTTTAAATATTTCACTGCTTTTGCGGATTCTTGGATGTTTTATTTGGCATAGAATCTACAAATAATGAAACTTATTATGGGGGGATTTGGATATTTCACTAATTTTGGGGGTTCTAATTCGATTTGACTACTTTCCTGCATTAAAACGTGAATACCTCATTATATGTCTTTGTGTTTGTACACTCTGTCTGTACGCAAATATAACTATCGCCACTGCCACTTTGCTATCACCAACCCCCTTTCTTGAACCTCTGCCACTCACCGACAGTTGCTCCACAGCACATCCTGACCTGGAACAAGAAGAAATTGACTGGAAGCAGCAAGTTCACCCTAAATTAATACGCCATGGCTCCATACTGATGAGCGGATTCTCCTCCGCTAGATCTGACCTCAAAGCAGCAGAGGTAACTCAAAACCCTTAATTCTTGATCGCTCCCTATGTCATCTATCTATCTGAATGTGCTAGTTGAATTTTGCTTAAGGTGTTTGTTTAGTTGCTGATTTGACGATGGGCAATGATTAGATGGTACTTAAGTGGGAATTTTTTTTTGCTTCAATTGCGGTACTTCTTGATGCGATTCGTAGAGCAGTTTTAGCTGATTAGGTGTCATTGTCAATTTATGATTTCAATTTGGTGGCGAACCCAATTTGTTGAGATCTTGTAAAGATTTCATATTTCCCCCAACTTTTGATGTTAATCAGTTCCTTTTTCCAATTTCTAATAGCTTGCCTGCCCCTATTTTTCAATTAATTCTTTATAAAACTCTATTACTGTTTATCTCAATCCATGGGGAAGCATATTCAAGCAATCATTATGCTTTCGTGTTCAGTTTGATCTGATGTGAAGTTTTAGATGAGAGTTTAAAAAGTGAATGCTTTGAATCTTTGCACTATTGCACTTAAATTAATAGTTGAGGAGTTACATTGTCTTGATTCCTGTTTCCCTTTTTTAATTTTCCCAGTTTTCGGTATAATCATTAGGTAAAACTGTGACTGGAGAAAGGCCAGGAAACATGAATACAAGGAACTCTTACTTGGATAAAAATGATTGAACTGATTGGTTCATGAGCTAATCTCGCCTAAACATGGATTCTTGTAAGCTGTTGAAAGATGCTAATTCTGCCCTGAAATATTACACGGACCCAAAAATAGGAGATATTCAAGAGAGCTCAAATGAGTCCTGCCTCTGTTTTCCATTATTCGTTATTTCTTGAGCCTTTATCAGTTGCATACCTTAGGGATAAAGTTTGAATAAAGTTGGCATAAAACAAATAAGCCTTCCAGGTATTAGAAAGTCAATGTTCTTTGATATTTTTAAATATAATTTTGTCTGGAAATACAGCTTAGTCTTGATTTTTTCTTGCTGCATGGTGGTTATATCTGCTTTCCATTTGGACAGGTTTGAATTTTGTGATCTGTGAATTGGAGGAATGGGTCGTGGAGTTAGCTGTGGTGGAGGACAAAGCTCACTAGGGTACTTGTTTGGGAGCGGTGAGGCTCCAAAACCTGCAAAAGAGAATGTCCAGTCTGCTCCAAGTGAAACTAAGGCTGTGAGTAAGCCTAATGCTGCTGCACAGCCGGTTGATATTAGCAAGCAGATCCCTGCAGGCATTAATACTAGCACTGCGAACAACTACGTAAGAACAGATGGTCAAAACACTGGCAATTTCATCACGGTATGTCTCCTGTTGAGACAACTTTGCTGTATGTTGGGTGCTGATTATGTTCCCTTGTCATAGTATTTTCATAATTAAAAGGCATATGGTATAGACTTCCTTGAAGGGGAACACCCTAATTGCTGATAAGAGTCATTTTTCTTTTAATATTTTAATACTTGTTACCATCACTATCATTATCAGTGTCACCATTGCCATGCGCACTTCCAATGACTTCTTGTATGTTTCCCCCCTCTTTCCTTCTCTTGTTTATGGTTATTTAGGTTTTGATATTTATATGATACTTGTTTCTGTCTGTGATGTTTCTGCGCGGCTTCTATGCTGTATTAGTCAAAAACAAATGTGTTAAATTGAGAAGTCCTCACTTTTCCACTTGCACATAAAATGTAATCCATGGAGTTGCGAATTAGCCAATGTGAGCCAATTTTGTGTTTTTGAGCTTGGATAAAAGATCTGTGAGCTGGTTCAAGGTGGAGGCTAGATTTAAGAAATTTAGCTTGTCCACTAGACTTTAGTTACGATTTGAGGTCAAACTATGTAGGCCTATGCTATTGGCATTTGTTGGATATTTAGTTCAGTTCCGTTGCTTATGATACAGTAACTTCTCCGACTCCATGGGAGGTTTGATGTAGTAATGCTTTTTATCTTGTATATATGAATATACTCCTATTAAATACAGAAAGACAGCAAAATGGACTTAGATTTGGTGACATTTCGGTTCACAAAGGTTCAGTCTATGATAATTGCTGAATGCGGTATGTATAAGTTTCAGAGTGCTATGTTGCCATGGTGTTTCCGAAACAATGAACATGGAGAGTTAACACAAAACAATAAGAGAATGATTTAGGAAAAAATCTGAGTTTAGAAATGCATGTTAATGAGCGTCTTTCCATGTTTTTCCCATCATTTAATGTAATTGTCAACATTGGTACTAATTTGATTATTCATATGTCACAGGATCGACCATCAACAAAGGTCCATGCTGCCCCTGGAGGAGGCTCTTCTTTGGGTTACCTGTTTGGTGGCAACTAAGGCGACTTCAAGACTGCAAGCCTTATCCAGTGTCTTTTGATTTCTGTGAAATTTGTGGGTACATGAGACAGTATTTTCAGCTTTATGATTATCAAGCTTAATTGTCAATTGTCACGTATATGTGGCCTGGTGTTCCTTGTGTAATATGGAGAGAATGACTCAAATATTCCTGTACTGCTTGAGCTAAGAAATTGCTGTCAACATGATCATCATCGATATTCATCCGGCTCCATATGTATTGATTATTATTGCCATTTTTATTTCTCCGAAGCATTATATAGTTAGGGACTTTGATACACTATTATACCAGTTTGAGGTGTTTAAAATCAAATGAGCTGATATATATGCAACCAGAGAAGGAGAGCAAATTACCAATTCCATGCAAACATAAAAGTTTCAGCTACTCTTTTTCCCTCATTAAAAATCAAATCTAAATTGCTGAAATTTTTATCCCAACTTTTTGTTGGTTTTGATACTAATGCGCAATTAATCTAAAGTGTTTCGAACATATTATTATTTTTAAAAGTATGTATTTCATTTTGACAAGTGAAAGAAATATTGAAAATAAAATAAAAAGAAGAATGTGAAATGAGAAGTCATTGAGATGTAAAGAAATGATTGTGAGAGAAAAACAAAAGTGAAAGTTGTGAGAAAATGTGATCCTTTCCTTTTCTTTTTTCTTTTTTTTTCCCTGACAAAATGGGAAAGTATCAGTTGCATTATACAAATTCATAGGTAGAGTTGTGCCTGTGTCATGTGTTGTCTAGAGTCCTTGTACTTAAACTACTGTTACAAAAGCAAAGGTCTACACAAGATACATAATGAGTCGCGTTGGGTTCGGCTATGCTGACCCAGGCCTGATTAGGATCAAATTGGTCCTCGACCAGTCTTAAGTATCAATATTTAGGATCGGTCCAGTCTAGTACCCCAAGATCTTCTGGTCTTGGGCTAGTGGGTCAAATAACTGGGCCAATTTTTTAATTAATATATGATAAGTATTTTTTATTTTATTCTTATAAATTGACTATATTTATAAATTTTTAATATTTTTGAAACTCTAAAAATTTTATTTTTATTGTTTTATTTCTAAATTTTTAGTATATTAATTAATTAATACTCTCTGTTTATTATCTAAATTTATTATTATTAATTTGTTAGTTAAATTATTATTAAACTTCATAATATAGTTATAGCTACTATTTATTCTAGATATAAATTTTTATTATAAATTTTTGTTTGATTTAATTTATTATTTATTTATTATTCATAAAAATAATAAATTTAAGTAACTTTTTAAAAGATACCTCAATTTCATAAAAGAAAAAATGAAACAGGCTCTACCAAACTAGTTTGTAAGTCGAAAACTACCTAAAACTATTTCAAGGCTCAGTAATGGGTCAATCTTGTGCAAAACTTTTCAATTCTGAGCTCATCTGACCCATTATTCACCTTGAAGTCTAACCACTAGGAAATTAAATTATTGAAAGTTAGAGAAAAATATACAGACCAAAGCGTTGGAGAAATCAAAATTGTGCAGTTCAATTATTTTTAAAAAAAAAGGTATAAATAACTAGTGAAAGTTTTCATGGGGGATTTTGATATTTCACTGATTTTGGGGGGTCTTGGATGCTTTATTTGGTATAAAGATCATGGGGGATTTTAAATATTTCACTACTTTTGAGGATTCTTGGATGTTTTATTTGGTATGGAATCTACAAATAGTGAAAAACTTTTCATGGGGGGATTTGGATATTTCACTAATTTTGGGGGTTCTAATTCAATTTCAGTACTTTCCTGTTTCTACACTCTGTCTATACGCAAATATAACTATCGCCACTGTCACTTTGCTATCACCAACCCCCTTTCTTGAACCTCTGCCACTCACCGACAGTTGCTCCACAGCACGTCCTGACCTGGAAGAATAAGAAATTGACTGGAAGCAGCAAGTTCACCCTAAATTTATACGCCATGGCTCCATACTGATGAGCGGATTCTCCTCCGCTAGATCTGACCTCAAAGCAGCAGAGGTAACTCAAAATCCTTAATTCTTGATCGCTCCCTATGTCATCTATCTATCTGAATGTGCTAGTTGAATTTTGCTTAAAGGTGTTTGTTTAGTTGCTGATTTGATGATGGGCAATGATTAGATGGTACTTAAGTGGGATATTTTTTGCTTCAATTGGTGTTTCTTGATGCGATACCCGGAGCAGTTTTAGCTGATTAGGTGTCATTGTCAATTTAGGATTTCAATTTGTTAGCGAATCCAATGTGTCGAGATCTTGTAAAGATTTCATATTTTTTCCCAACTTTTGATGTTAATCAGTTCGTCATGTTTTTATGGGTTCAGTTTGATCTGATGTGAAGTTTTAGATGAGAGTTTAAAAAGTGAATGCTTTGAATCTGTACACTATTGCACTTAAATTTATAGTTGAGGAGTTAGATTTGTCTTGGTTCTAGTATCCGTTTTTTTATTTTTGTTTTGAGTGTAATCATTCTGGTGAAACTGTGACTAGAAAAGGGCCAGGAAACATGAATGTTAGGAAACTCTTACTTGGATAAAAAATGATTAAGTTGATTGGTTCATGAGCTAATCTTGCCTAAACATGGATTCTCGAAAGCTGTTGAAAGATGCTAATTCTGCCCTGAAATATTTCCAAAAATTGTTATTTCTTGAGCCTTTATCAGTTGCATACCTTAGGGATAAAGTTTGACTAAAGTTGGCATAAAACAAATAAGCCTTCCAGGTATTAGACAGTCAACGTTCTTTCATATTTTTAATTATATTTTTGTTAGGAAATGCAACTTACTCTTGATTTTGGTGCTGCATGGTGGTTATATCTGCTTTGCATTTAGACAGGTTTGAATTTTGTTTTCTGGGAATTGGAGAAATGGGTCGTGGAGTAAGCTGCGGTGGAGGACAAAGCTCATTGGGCTACTTGTTTGGGAGCGGTGAGGCTCCAAAACCTGCAAAAGAGAATGTCCAGTCTGCTCCAAGTGAAACTAAGGCTGTGAGTAAGCCTAATGCTGCTGCACAGCCGGTTGATATTAGCAAGCAGATCCCTGCAGGCATTAATACTAGTACTGCGAACAACTACGTAAGAACAGATGGTCAAAACACTGGCAATTTCATCACGGTATGTCTCCTGTTGAAACAACTTTGCTGTATGTTAGGTGCTGATTAGGTTCCCTTGTCATAATCTCTTCATAATTAAAAGGCATGTGGTATAGACTTCTTTAAAGAGGAACACCCTAATTGCTGATATCAGTCATTTTTTTTTTATATTTTAATACTTGTTGCCATCACTATCATCATCACTATCACCATTTCCATCCTCACTTTCAATGACTTCCGGTATGTTTCCCCCCTCCTTCCTTCTCTTGTTTATGGTTATTTGGGTTTTGGTATTTATACAATATTGTGTATGTCTATGATGTTTCTGGGCCGCATTTATTAGTTATAAGCAAATGTTATTAAATTGAGAAGCCCTCACTTTTCCACTTGCACATAAAATGTAATCTATGGAGTTGCGAATTAGCCAATGTGAGCCAGTTTTTGTGTTATTGGGCTTGGAAAAAATATCTGTGAGCTGGTTCAAGATGGAGGCTAGACTCAAGAAATTTTAGCTTGTTCACTAGACTTTAGTTACGATTTGCGGTCAAACTATGCACAGACAGCTGGCCCAACTTAGTCTTGTACGTCTATATGCTATTGTCATTTGTTGGATATTCAGTTCAGTTGCATTTCTTATGATACAGAAGTTCTCCAACTCCACGGGAGGTTTGATGTAGTAATGCTTTATCTTGTATATATGAATATACACCTTCTAAATACAGAAGGACAACAACATTTACTTAGATTCGGTGACATTTCAGTTGACAAAGGTTCAGTCTAGGATAATTGCTGAATGAGGTATGTATAAGTTTCAGAATGCTGTGTTAGTATGGTGTGTCCAAAACAATGAACATGGAGAGTTAACACAAAACAATAAGAGAATGATTTAGGAAAAAAGCTGAGTTTAGAAAATGTAAGTTAATGAGTGTCTCTCTATCTTTTCCCCATCATTTAATGTAATTATCAACCACTTCATGCGAGTTGCTTGATCAAATATACTTGATGTTTGGTACTAATTTGATTATTCATATGTCACAGGATCGGCCATCAACAAAAGTCCATGCCGCCCCTGGAGGAGGCTCTTCTTTGGGTTACCTATTTGGTGGCAACTAAGGCGACTTCAAGACTGCAAGCCTGATCAAGTGTCTTTTGATTTCTTTGTGGGTACATGAGACGGTATTTTCAGCTTTATGATTATCAAGCTTAATTTTCAATTGTCACATATATGTGGCCTGGTGTTCCTTGTGTAATATGGAGAGAATGACTCAAATATTACTGTATTGCTTGAGCTAAGAAATTGCTGACAACATGACCGTCATGGATATATCATCTGGGGTCCGTAAGTGTTGATGATTCTTAGTGTCCGTATTTTCTGTCGAGTTATATAGTTAGGAACTTGGATGCTAATATACCAATTTGAGGTGTTTAAAATCATATGAGCTGATATATATGCAATGTAAGGAGGGGAGCAATTACCAATTCCATGCTGCCTATGATAATCAAACATCAAAGTTCAGGTACTCCTTTTCCCTCATCATTACAACCCCCCTAACTCCTGCAATTTTATCACTTCATCAGAGAGAGATTCATATGTGCTTTAACATATTAACATACTATATGGTCATAGAACTTTAAAGGGTTATTCACGGAGAGGTTTATACCAATATATTGAGCTAATTATGCAAGATAAGTGGTAAGTGTAAGTGCCTAAGAGGCATTGCACCAGTTTTCCTCAGTCAGGGGATGCACAAGAGGATCACCATAAACCTCCGATGTTGATGGCAGAAAAATCCTATTCAAATATGATGGAGAATGATTAATATATCCCCAATAAATAAACTGACAAGAATATGGACAAATCATCGTACCTTGCTCCTACTCGCTTAGCAAGTCTCAATATATTCATATTCGTCTTAATCATCTGTTGAGTGTTGTTGCAAGGGGAGAAAAGGATTCGAAGATAAAAAAATCATTGCTCACAGATCCATCAAACAAACACTGGCGTCTTACAAAATCATGATGTTCGAGATAATGAAACGATGATAACATAACAAAATTCTTCATCAACTTGCCGGGGGGAGAGAGAGAGAGAGAACACTGACCATATCGAATAAACTCAAATTGTGGATAACCAAACCACTGCCTCAAGTTATACTTAGAACCAGGAAGAAGTAGTTTCTATCCGCAACAATACAATTTTGAGAAATTACACATGTAGAGAAATATACATTCGGTGTCTAACACAGCTACCGTAAGGAAAAAAAAAAGCAGTGTAAGTGCTTTTTTTGTCAAGTGGGAGCCAAGCAGCACCAGTTGCCAAAATTCTAATGTTCGCCTGTCGTCAATGTGTCAGTAATTTATCTATGCAAAAATTTTCATAATCTAAGGTAAAAAATTAGTTGAGCACCATCACCATCTCTATCGTACCTTAAAATATGATTTTGCTCTTCTCGGGAGGCGGCTGCCTACTTACATTCTTCCCTCCATTTGATGCTTCCCATAGCCATTTCAGTTTCTGATTCGGAACCAAATACATCAGACTAACCGTCAATCCAGATCAAATCCACACACACTTGGTTGCAACACAAGCTATAAAAGTCCCACTCCAGAATAATTTCTCTAATTTCATTGCAACATTCACTTTACCAGAAGAGATCTCAACACACAGACGAGTAGCAAATCCCCTTACTAATAAAATTTGCTTGAAATTCAAATCTTGAGTGCAAGTCAAACTCGAATCGCTCAAAAAATCAAACCAACACCAATCTGATCAATCTTCTGCAATCATAACACTACTTCAACACATTTATCATAATTGCCAGAAACAAAAGATTCATCCCTCACAAGATCAAAGGAGTCTACAATACAAAATCACATATACAAACAGATGCACAAATAAAAAGATACATTGCCCAGATCTTTCTTTCTCAGAAATTTACCAAAAAGAAAACAAAAGAAATCTTTATGAGCAAAATCAAGCATCCTTCACCCCTTAATATCTATATAAATGCATGTGTATATATTTTTCACTGGTATGAGAAACCTTCTTCAACTCACGTGGGAACAACAAATAAAGACTTGACAATTTTATATACCGCAGTCCACATATAACCCGCATCCTCAAAACCCGTGATCTAGAAACAGAAATTATGGATACTCAAGTAATTTAATGGGGAAAAAAGAAAAAGAAAAGGGTCCGCCCAACGTACAAGAAAAATGGTAGCTTTCGATTATCAGGAAATTAGAAACAAGTGTCCTCAAATGATGAGAGTGAAAGTGAAATAAGAATTCTTGAATATTAGACATGATTACATGCTCCTAATTAATACCACCTCATTTTATTGCATGTCGAAAAGGAGAGATTGATGTTTCAGCGTACCTTGGATGATACTTGAATTACTGTTAAAAGAATAAATAACTATTGACACTTTTCATGGGGGATTTTGATATTTCACCAATTTCGCGGGTTATTTGGTGTAAAGATGATGGGCGATTTTAAATATTTCACTACTTTTGGGTATTATTGAATGTTTTATTTGGCATAGAATCTACATATAGTGAAACTTATTATGGGGGGATTTGGACATTTCACTAGTTTTGGGGGGTTCTAATTCAACTTGACTACTTTCATGCATTAAAACGTGAAGACCTCACTGTCTGTACGCAAATATAACTGTCGCCACTACCACTTTGCTCTCTCCAGTCCACTTTCTTCAACAACTCCTCACTCACCGACAGATACTCCACAGCACATCCTGATCTGGAAAAATAAGAAATTGACTGGAAGCAGCAAGTTCACACTAAATTAATACTCCATGGCTCCATACTGATGAGCGGATTCTCTCCCTCCGGTGGATCTGACCTCAAAGCAGCAGTGGTAACTCAAAACCCTTAATCCTTGATCTCTCCCTATTCATCTATCTATCTGAATATGCTACTCGAATTTTGCTGAAAGGTGTTTGTTTAGTACCTGATTTGATGATGGGCAATGATCCGATGGTACTTAAGTGGGATTTTCTTTGCTTCAATTGCGGTATTTCTTGATGCGATTCTCAGAGCAGTTTTAGCTGATTAGGTGTCATTGTCAATTTATGATTTCAATTTGGTGGCGAGCCCAATGTGTTGAGATCTTGTGAAGATTTCATATTTTCCCCCAACTTTTGATGTTAATTAGTTCGTTTTGATCTAATAGATTGCCTGCCCCCATTTTTTAGTTAATTGTTTAAAAAACTCTATTACCGTTGATCTCAATCCATTGGGAGCATATTCAAGCAAACATTATGCTTTCGTCGTTTTTTTATGGTTCAGCTTGATCTGATGTGAAGTTTTAGATGAGAGTTTAAAGAGTGAATGCTTTGAATCTTTACACTATTGCACTTAAATTGATAGTTAAGGATTGACATTTGTCTTGATTCCTGTTTCCCCTTTTGGATTTTCCCAGTTTTGAGTATAATCATTAGGTGAAACTGTGACTGGAGAAAGGCCAGGGAACAGGAATGCTAGGGAATTCTTACTTGGATAAAAATGGTTCATGAGCTAATCTTGCCTAAACATGGATTCTTGTAAGCTGTTGAAAGATGCTATCTCTGCCCTGAAATAGAAACACCAGCCTAAAAATAGGAGATCTTCAAGAAAGCTCAAATGAGTCCTGTGTTTTCCATGGTTTGTTATTCCTTGAGCCTTTATCAGTTGCATCCCTTAGGGATAAAGTTTGACTAAAGTTGGCGTAAAGCAAATAAACCTTCCAGGTATTAGAAAGTCAACGTTCTTTTATATTTTTTATTATAGTTTTGTCAGGAAATACAGCTTAGTTTTGATTTTGTTGCTGCATGGTGGTTATATCTGCTTTCCATTTGGACAGGTTTGAATTTTGTGATCTGGGAATTGGAGAAATGGGTCGTGGAGTAAGCTGTGGTGGAGGACAAAGCTCATTGGGCTACTTGTTTGGGAGTGGTGAGGCTCCAAAACCTGCGAAAGAGAATGTCCAGTCTGCTCCAAGTGAAACTAAGGCTGCAAGTAAGCCTAATGCTGCTGCACAGCCGGTTGATATTAGCAAGCAGATCCCTGCAGGCATTAATACTAGCACTGCAAACAACTACTTAAGAACAGATGGTCAAAACACTGGCAATTTCATCACGGTATGTCTCCTGTTGAAACAACTTTGCTGTATTTTAGGTGCTGATTACGTTCCCTTGTCATAATATCATCATAATTAAAAGGCATATAGTATGGACTTCTTCGAAGAGGTATACCTTAATTGCTGATATCAGTCATTTTGTTTTTTTAATACTTGTTGCCATCACTGTCACCATTTCCATCCTCACTTTCAATGACTTCAGGTATGTTTCCCCCCTCTTTCCTTCTCTTGTTTATTGTTACTTGGGTTTTGGTATTTATACGATGTGGTGTCTGTTTATGATATTTCTGGTGGCATCTATGCTGTATTAGTCAAAAGCAAGTGTTATTAAAATGAGAAGCTCTCACGTCTCCAGTTGCACATAAAATGTAATCCATGGAGTTGTCAATTAGCCAATGAGAGCCAATTTTTTGCTATTGAGCTCGGAAAAAAGATCTGTGAACTGAGGTCAAACTAGACTTTAGTTACGATTTCAGGTCAAACTATACTCCACTTCAAACTATGCTCCGACAACTGGCCCAACTTAGTTTTGTAAGCCTATATGCTATTGGCATTTGTTGGACAGTTCATTTGCATTGCTTGTGATACCAGAAAGTTCTCCAACTCCATGGGAGGTTTGATGTAGTAATGCTTTATCTTGCATATATGAATATACTCGTTTTAAATACAGAAAGACAACAAAATTGACTTAGATTTGTTGACTTTTCGGTTTACAAAGGTTCAGTTGATATTTGCTAAGAGGTATGTATAAGTTTCAGAATGCTGTATAGCATGATGTTTCCCAAACAATGAACGTGGAGAGTCAACACAAAACAATAAGAGAATGATTTAGGACAAAATCTGATAAAAATCTGAGTTCAGAAATGCATGTTAATGAGTGTCACTCTTATGTTTTTCCGATCATTTAATGTAATTGTCAACCACTTCATGCGAGTTGCTTGATCAAATACTTGATGTTTGGTACTAATTTTATTATTCATATGTCACAGGATCGACCTTCAACAAAGGTCCATGCTGCCCCCGGAGGAGGCTCTTCTTTGGGTTACCTGTTTGGTGGCAACTAAGGGCAAGTTCAAGACTGCAAGCCTTATCAAGTGTCTTCTGGTTTCTGTAAAATTTGTGGGTACATGAGACGTATTTTCACCTTTATGATTATCAAGCTTAATTGTCAATTGTCGCATATGTGGCCTGGTGTTCCTTGTGTAATATATGACTCAAATACTTAAATCCCATATGTGTCCGTCATAAGGCTTCAGTTTGTAAAAGAATCAAGATACATTCTGTTGTGTACGTTATGCTTTTTTCCAGTTCTTGATACTTGATCAAGCCCTTATTGCTTACCATCACGGTGACTCCAAGGGTTTCATTCTCCGAGACCCCAGTCCAGGGGATTATGAAGAAAGCCTGTGTCCTTTTTCTTTGTATGTTTCCGGACTCTTGAGTTTTGATCTGACATTTTCTCCTCTGTCCAAAATCATGAATTGCATGGGATGGTTGTGCTTAGGGGTGGGAACCCATATGCATGGTTACAACCCAACCCATTTACTTTTGGATTGCTTTAGGGCTTAAAATTTTTTAATGCGAATTTAATATAATTTTGTTTAAGTAAATTTAAATACATTATGAGTCTTAAATGAGTTTTAATGGATCCTAAATGGATTTTAATGAATCATATTTTTTTTATATTTAACTTTTTATTAGTCAATCAAAAATCATTTTTAATAATACAATAGAATTAATGAAAAATATTAGTAATATCATGAGTTCATTAGGCTTGTATTTTATTAAATAAGTTTAATTTAATAAAATTCTATTAAATTATGGGTCTTATGTGGTCTTTTCAAATTTAGTCATCTTATATTATAAGTTGTATTAAAAATATTATTATTTGAATTTTTTAAACATAAATATAAAAGAATGGGTACGTTACGTCCCGTTTTGAACCTCTTCATTCAAGCCAATTTTGATTCCAACCCATTTGACACCACTAGTTGTGCTTGTGCTTCAATCCCTTGATGCATGGCCAAATTCTGTCTTCAGTTATTGTGTTAAGGTTTAGGAACTATGCTGGTAGTTGAATTTTGAAACGTCATTTTTGTTCAATTCTTCTGTTCAAAGACATTTGGGCTAGAGCCCAACTTTCTTTTCAAAAAAACCAACACCCATTGGACGCAGTTCAGCACCAAAAAGTAGAGCGTGTGTGTGTATTTTGATGATTGATGAAGACCAAGTTTGAACAGCCATTGTTTCAGACATTTGAACAAACACATATTATGCATTTCATTTTAGATGAAGTCACCCCTACAAAGATTATTCTTGAGTGAATTCACAAACCCACTTCTATTTTGACCAATGCACACATGACATAATTAAATCATATACAAATAACACAAAAAATCAGCATCAGAGAAAAGCGGACATGTCCATATTTGGCAGGTCCACAAAAACCCCATTCTTTAACGTGAAACAGACACTTCTCTTCCCACAATTCGACAAAACAAACTTAAATTTCATTTATGTGAAAGTTGCATTCCAACCGTACTTAGGCGCATCATCATCTCATCACTCCACATTCTTGTCATCGATTTGTCAGCCAAAGAATAAAGTTTCGTTGGTACGTAACCGAAAATAACATGGGAGAGTTAAATCGGACGATGCAGACAAAGTGAATAGGACCACCTGCGGCTACGGAGGAGGGAAATCATAAAATATCTTGGGAATTAGTTGGGACCAAAGGTTTCTTGCAGCCCTAAATCTTCCAATTTTCAAAGATTGTTACTAAGTTGCAAAAGAAACAAAGGGAGGGTCTGTTTCATTGGTGGACTTAATTTTATTGTATGCGGAGGATTTGGTACTTCCACATTCACAAATTGACTATTTCTTTTGAGAGTTTTGCTTACTAGATTTTATAAATGTAATTTTATGCGACAGACCTGATTTTTTGACGTATTTAATATGATATCGGAATTAAATATTAAATAATTTTTCTCTTTATCATACAATGATGAATGATTTTCTCCTTTAATATTTTATTTGCATATGAAGATATATGATTATCTTTTCTAACAGTTTAAATTTTAGATAAAACAATCATTCAACTGTCATTACGGGCCAATATTCTTATTTATCAAAATTAAGGGTTCGTAAATAAGATTGAATAATTATGGTAGGTGGTAGTGATTAATACGAGAGGGAGAGAAGTAGGAGGAGGGCCAAAGAGGAGAGATGATGAGACATTTATGAAAAGGACAATCAACATTAATTTGTTGGTATATTTATCTTAGAAATGGATTAGAAAGGCATAAGCGGACAAGCATGTTCATGTTCATGATCCTGTTCCTCTTCCTCCTTAATTACATGAATAAATGAATATGATCAAACTACTGCTTCTGCAGTTCTTC
Organism: Sesamum indicum; assembly: GCF_000512975.1. Lineage (NCBI taxonomy): Eukaryota > Viridiplantae > Streptophyta > Magnoliopsida > Lamiales > Pedaliaceae > Sesamum > Sesamum indicum. The sequence continues at coordinate 16,866,313 of NC_026146.1, read as the reverse complement.
TCCTAAAACAAGGTAGGGAAATGAATCCCTCAGCCTCAAACAAACATCATTCCTCCTAACCAAAACAACTTTTTTTTTTTTTTAAATATATATATATCAGACATGAAAGGTCTGGAGAAGCCTGTAGAGCTGTGGGATGGAATTAGGTGAACCAACAGAAGATTTAATGTGCAATTAGCCACAGGAGAAATTGAGAAAAAAAAAAAAAGAAATTGGAATATTAATTTCTAGGCTGACTGTCTTCTTGATCCAAGGCCGAGGGTTAGATGATGTCCTCAATCTGGTGGGCTTTCCAGTTAAATTTTTTCGATGATTAAGTCAGTTTGTACGAAATAAATCTGAAATTATCGAAGAGTAGACCTCTTGTCATTAATGAATATCAATCTATGAAACTCCAATTAAATATTTATGAGGGTCCATGTGTCAGAGTTTGTACAAACCACGTGTGAAGCAACCAATCATCAGATAGACTGAGGATCAGTGATTGGTCTTCTATCAAACCCTGAACTGTGAACTCTTGTCTTGTTTGGCAATTTCATAGTTTTGGAGGAAAAACTCCATCTTTTAAAGAGTTTTGCACAATATAACCCCAATCACTACTAGAACTCATTCTTTGTGATTAAAATTACAGCCCGGATTTGAATTATGGAATTAAAGGATATTTATTAAGATGAGAATAACATAGTTTGAGCATGAGAATTTGGACTCAATATCCACTAGACTAGAGTGTTTCCTTGCAAATATTTTATTAATTAATGTAGGTAGCTTAAAAGAAGGATAGATAGATATATAGGATTTTCTTGTAGTAATTTGGACAAGCAACTTAAATTTGTGAAGTCATCATTAATAATTTGTGTTGCTGGTCCACAATGTCTGCAACTTGTGCATTATATTGCATGATCAGAATTCAATTTCTACCACACATGATGTGTTTTATATATTTCAGCTAAGAAGATGTATGTTTCTCTTTTTTCTTTTTCTTTTTTTTTTTTTTTGGGTAGTAGAAGAAAAAACTAATAATTAAAGAAAAAAAAAAGGTGAAAACCTGAATGCATGATTTCAAGATTCCCAACTACTGATGGTCCAAACTTACTGGGAAAAAGTGTATATATATATATGTGTGTGTGTGTGTGTGTGTGTGTTGATTAAAAGCTTTTGTATTAATGATCCCAAGAACGAAAAACAATGGCAGCTAAGGTTGTCCAATTACATCTCAACAAGAAGGCAATAATGCAAACCTTTTCCACCTCATAATTATGTATAGGTGAAAGTAATTAATTTAGTGAAGTTGGAATATTAAATTAATTCCTTTTTTTCCCAAAAAATCATAAATACCAAGACTTTGTTAGATAGAGAAAAAGAAGTGCTTTGGTTGAAAGGGTCTTGTCAAGAAATTATAGCTAGTTGGTTGAATGGACATAAGAGGGTAGTTGAAATATAGAATCAATTTGAAAGTGCTATTTATTTATTTTTATTTATGTTGTATGTTAAAATTTTAGAATATGTCGGAAAATAAGAGTTGAATATAGTTTGAGAGTGTGTTTTCGAACGAATCAAGTACATGTATTATTATCGAAAAAAATAAACGATCGTAAGCTTTGGAGGAGCAGTCATTTATGAAATTTTATTACTTTTACTATAAGAAAATAACTCAACAGCTACAAAAATTTCACTTGTAATTTTTTTTCGTTGCTATCGAGCCATTTTCGTGTAGTGTTTTTTAATACGCTTAATTAGCTTTTGAGGCATAATATTCTATAAATTGTTGCTAATACGGTATGGTGTATTTTTGGGTGAAATTTGTAAGTTTAGATAGTAGGTATTGAAGTTGAAGCGGGTGTTGATGGTTCAGGCTTCCTTCCTTACAACAATTGAATAAGGTCCCATTACATTGAAAGATTCCTGAAAACGGGGGGTAGCAGTCATTACAACTCTTCATCTCTCATCACTCATCATCATATGTTGTGGGGTTGTGATTCCATACAGTTCCCCACTGTTGATTCGTCGACATTCATGCCTTTGATTAGATTCTCCCCCCCCCCCCCCCCCCCCCGTATATGTTACATGGATTGAAATCGCATATTTTCGCTTTCATCCACACAACAATTGGTCTTCCCTACAAAGATAGAGATTTATGATTTGCATAATAGATAGGGAGAGTTAGCATGTTTGGGGGGAATATTAATTAAAGTAATTAAGAAAGAGAATATATATTATCCTAATCTAAAACATATATATATAGAAATGGGATAAGTGAGTGAGAAGGAAATTTATTAATATTTGGCACTAAAATATAGTGAATATAAAGTGTGCAAGTGAGTAGGAGATTGTGAACCTCTCAAATTCCAACTACTGCTGTTTGGTTTCACTCTTAATCTCATCCACTCAATAAATGTAATACCCACAAAATAGCTCTTCTCATATATATTTCATTTCGTTTTATTTAATTAAATTAAAGTAGTGTCTGATTGTAAGAATATCATTTTATTTTTTAAAATATATATATACATATTAAATTAATTATGATTAATCATGTACTTGGTATCTTTTGTGTATTACATGAATGTGGTGTTGGTGGGACAATTCAAAATCCCGTTATTAATTTATTATTATGTTTCTTATTAAACTTCAGGCAACCTATGTATAACATGTACATAAATTATTTTATTTATAATAATAAAAAGATATGAAGTGTACGTATATATGATTAGTGTGAAATGAAAAGAACAATTGTGAATATATAAGCAGAGTAATAATGGAAGTTAGGATCTGCTAACATATTTATTATTATTATTATTATTATTTGAATGTAGAAGAAAAAGAATAAAGATATGGATTTGAGAAGCTTATAATGATGCTATTTATTTATGGCAAGTCCTATTAATGTAGCTACCAACACTGTCACAGTTCATCCTTTTTCCCTTTCACCAAACACACACACTAAAAACATTTTCTCTCATATTGTCAAAATCGGTGTTTAATTTTCGTTTTTGATGGCATCTAACCATAAAAGAAGATCCAACGGTAACTAAAATAAGAAATATTATATATTAAGTAAGTGTATAATGATTATTTTTTAAAAAATTAACATCGTTAGTTGGATTTAAAGAAGAGGAGGCGATTGAACTGAGTTTTACAAAACATAAAGGGGCTTTTAGCCTATTAACAAGAGAGTTTTTTTTGCAAACCTTTTAAAGACATGGGGATTTTATGCATTTTGTCCATTTTTTAACCCATTTTTTTTTCTATTTTGGGAAGGGTGTTTTTGTAATCAACCTACTTTGGTTCTTCAGTTGAAATTTAAGAAATTCCAAATTGATTGAGTTTAATTGAACGTAATATAATTATATGATAAACACGTATATATATTTATTGTCTAATTAATTTATAAAAAAATAAATTATATAATATTTATAATATGATTAATTTAATTCAATTAAAGGAGGATAATAATCTTCCCAAAAATTGTCGATATAAGGCACAAGAAATAAGAATGACGTGAGTATATAAAAAAACGAAGGGCTTCTTCTTCAGAGAGTTCATCCCCATCTTCTTTTATTCTTCCACCTCACTCAGTTTCTTCCTTCTCTGACACCCATCTTTCTCTTCTCTTTCCTCTGTGCGTTCTCTCTCTCTCTCCCTTCTCTGCTGGGTTCTATTTTGAGATAAATTACTAAGTAAAATTAAGGTGTTTTTATTACTTTTATATGATTTCAAGAATGCAATTTTCTTGTTTTCTTGCTGTGGGTCTTCAGAATCTGATCTTTTTCGTGCAAGAATGTCCGACTACACAAGTTTTTTGTATGTGGGCTTTGACTTCAAATGTTGTTTAATTTACTTATTTGGAGGTGCATGTGCTGATTTTTAGTAATTTGCGTCTTGATCCTTTTGTTTTCTGATCCTCATGATTGCTTTCGTGTTAATTGTGTTTTATGTGTAATTTGTTTGTTGGATAGTGAATCCATGTTGTAATTGGGTTGTAAATTTTTTCTCTTTGAGCTGTTTGGCCTGTGCGTGTGATCACACTATGGTGAAACTGTAGTAGTTACGCTAATGCTACTCAGAGTTCTTCTTAGTTGACTTACCAATAGACCAGAGGCGAAATTTCAGTTCCTTCTTGTTTTTGATCAATTGTAATTGTGGGTTCTCGGTATAGGAAAAGATCAATCTTTTCAATATTTTTGTGTCTTTGAAGTGAATGATGTGCCCTTTTGTATTTCTGAATGTAGTGCGCTGTGTTGTATAATCCTTTGCGAGAAGTATGGCTCTTTTTGTGGATAGAACGGCCGACACAGAGATGCATATTCTTGAAAATGCTGATGACATGCGTAGCGATTTGGCTGAGTATATTGCAGAATTATCAGAGGCTTCTATAAAAGAGCGGGGCGTTTTTGCCATTGCTTTATCTGGTGGTTCACTTATCTCCTTCATGGGGTATATAAGTGCATTTATATCCAAGTGTTCATTACTTTATTGCTGCCCTTTTGTAGGATGAGATCTGATTTTGAATTTTTGGTGGTAAGCAGAAAGCTCTGTGAAGCCCCTTACAACAAGACTGTTGATTGGGCCAAGTGGTATATATTTTGGGCCGACGAGCGAGTGGTTGCCAAAACACATGCTGATAGCAATTATAAGCTTGTGAAGGATGGTCTCTTGTCCAAGGTGTATTTCCAAATTCATATGGTGACTCATGCTCATTTTCTATTGTTGGAAAATCGATGAAGTTTTAAGACTTTTGTATAATTATTGTTGTCGTCTTTGGTCAGTTTGTGGCAATTCTCCTGTTTTGGATATCATTTACTCATATGTAGCTGGGATCCTGCACACTTCCATTCCTATTGTTGTTCTTGAGATTTGGTAGTAATTTAGCTGAAAGTAAGATGCAATTAACATTGGTATAGTATCATAACATTTCAGAACCACTAGCCTTGCATATGATAGTTTTCCTCAATGACTTAATCTTAATGTCATTAAATTCAAGGACTTTTAG
>NC_026146.1:16827167-16861238 GCF_000512975.1 Sesamum indicum | reverse complement strand
TCTGCACAGAGATGAACAAGATCCTTGCTCCCCCCATTTTGGAATGTTAAACTTCATATATTAGCTCTAAGAATCATTTAAAAGGACTCTTGCTATTTTTGAGCTGGTGGAGCATTTTATTACAAATATTCTGATAGCCAAACGTGGGCCATTTTGATAGTTATATTACATATTCAACTCAAGAATCTTGTGAGATTTCTGGTGTTTTGTGTTTCAATTTTTAATCAAGTTACACTAATTGTTACGAGAGTAAGCTTGTGTTTTTTTGTTCTTTTTTGGTGTGAAAGTACGTAAGGAGACGGGTGTTATCTATTTGGACCTTCCCCTTTGTAATGCAATGTACATCTCTAATCAGTAATAACTGAAGCCAGATATTTCCTTTGTTAGCAAAGTTCATCACAAAACATAAATCCTTATTGAGAACTTAATCAGTCATTATTAGACATAAATGGTGGTAGTGGAATTTGCATTCTTAAACGAGGGTTTAAGAACCAGTTACTTCTAGTGTTTGCTAAGAAAAGGAAGGGGACTAACGCAAGTTTCTTAGACCTATAGCAGACCTCTGGATGGTGTTCTAGTAAAGATTTTAACAGAAGCCCATATCCAATGCATTTTCCATGATCAATAATATTCGTTTAGAAACCTACCCAAAAGTTTGTGCTAAGAGTGGTTTGGTTTGTTTGTATACTGTGAAGATGGAAGTGAGTCCATTGACCCTATGCTTATTGTCTTTAACACAGATAGGTTAACACAGATACTGATTCTTTTTTAGAGGAAACCAGATCTCCCTGTTCTATTTAACATCTCCAGGGAGTACAGAAGTTATGGAGGTTGTCTAGTACTTATAATTGTAGAAAGCTTGTTGAGAAAGGTAAATCTGGGACTACTTGAATGTTCCAGTGCCCTGCTGCAGACAAGTCTAATGCTTTGAATGACAAATTAACAAAGAACTAAGACGTTGAGGGTGGTTTTATTGCATATGGGAGAAATCATGCTTCCAATAGCTGATGTTCAAATTCTTTTAATAGCATTATAGTTTGTGGTTCCTGTCAAAATTCAATACGTATGACTTGTGGTCTTTTGTTGTTCCTTTGAGACTCTGCAAAAGTTTGATATATTTCTCTTGGCCATTAAGGAGAGGCGAAGTTGAGATTCTGAAAGCTCAGTTACTTATCTCTGTATTTGGGAAGAAACTAATACTTCTTGTTGATGGTGCTACTCTTTATTTTCCATATCTGGACATCTGAATTATACACTTGGTGACCGTTTCAGGTGCCTATTGTTCATAGCCACGTGCATTCCATCAACGACTCAGTGACTGCAGAAAAAGCCGCGGAGGACTACGAGTTTGTCATCAGACAGCTAGTTAGGACCCGTGTGATCAATGTGTCCGAAATTAACGACTGTCCGAGATTTGACCTAGTCCTCCTTGAAATGGGCCCAGATGGTGATGTTGGTTCTCTATTTCCTAATCACCCTGTGCTTAAAGAGAAAGAGCAATGGGTCACTTTTATAACAGATTCACCCAAGCCCCCACCTGAGAGAATCACATTTACTTTGCCCGTCATAAATTCTGCTTCCAATGTTGTTGTAGTCGCCACTGGTAGGAGCAAAGCAGACATTGTGCACTTGGTGTTCGATGAATTCTATTCAGAATTGCCTGCAAGGATGGTCCAGCCAATCAATGGCAAATTGGCGTGGTTTATGGATCAAGGAGCTGCCTCAAAAATTGGACATAAGAGTTGAGCATTTATTGAGGATGCCTACTGTTTTATGTAGTGTCGAACGTGGAAGCTTTGCCTGTTTTCACCTGTCCCGTGAAGGCTTTTTGCTTTCCCTGAATTTCTATTTCCAAAAAGTACAAGAAAAGAACATTCTCTCATGCTTGAGCCTTTCTTCTCAATTTGCCTTCTCTGTTCATTGGAGGGATCGGAGTAATATAACTAGGGGACTGGGACCTGAGGAAAGATAAGATAAAACGTTAAAAGGGGGTGTTTACAGATTGTGCATTCTTTCTTTTGCAATCAACTCTGTTTTTAACTTTTGCAACCAAATCTGATCATACTGTTAACTTCTGCCAGCTTAGTTGAATCATTTACCGTTTCTGATATTTCCGCACCTAATACCTATCTGTGCCAACCAGTTGCATGCAGCCCAATACCATTTAACATCTTATGTCATTCCTGGCAATTACAAGCTGTTGTTAGAACAAATGCTAAAAGAGTGAAATAGTATTATAGGCTGGTGATTCTCCATATGCACAAGGTGGACAAATTCTCGCACATAATGGGGACTGATTCGCTGCACAATGGTATGATATCCTCGCACTTCTTCGACCAACACCAGCCCTCAGAAGTTGCCAAATAAAACACTTAGGCTGAGTTTGCTGCATTGTGTCATTCCAAGCCATCCCAATTTATGCAGCCACATCACCTACCAACTCCAAACTAGGCACCAGCATTTTGCTTCAAAACCACTGCTTCAGCCTTTGCCATTGGTTCGTCCTTAACATGGCCTCCTTTTTTGCCTTCTCGTTCCTCAGCCATTTTTTTCCTATGCAAATCTTCAGCTGCCTGCATTGCCTCCCGCTGCTCAGCTTGAAGCTGCTGCATTTCCTGTTCCTGCTGCTGTCTTTTGAACCAGGTGTCAGCATCCGCCCAAACTGAAATATTTTAACATATAGGTTAGCATTTATCACAAATTGGCTTCTCATTTCAAATAAATATTGATGAGCAAAATAATCAGCTCAGCGGTGGTTGGAATGTAGTGCAAGGTGCTAATATCCAAAACATTAATTCAAGAAAGTAAAACTCACTGACCAAGCCAACATTGAATGGAGTGCTAACTGCCTTCTTCACAAAATGAACATATCAAGCGGCTAGTACAGCTATTCACCACACAGAGAAGGGTATAAATCAGTTCGTTAATGCAAAGGTTTCTAAGGTAGTCTGTACATAGTGCAGTAAATGGAGCAGAAAGGACCATTTGTCTAATTTCTGTGAAGTTGAGACCACCACTCATCGCCCCTTCCAGCATGCACACACAATCACAGAAGCCAGTCACATCTCAAGACATGCAAACTAACTAATTCCTGTTCTTTATTCTTATTGATACGCTCAGAATTTCCAGGATGCCACTAGACCAGCAATGACCCCATAAGTACTATAGTATTCGGAAGCATGGAAATTGTCATTAGGGAAAGTCAGGAACCTCAACAAGCTTCGGCCACATCTTCTAGATACCAAAAAGTTCTTCCAAATCAAGAGCCCAATCATAATGCACATGGCTGAATGCTCAAAAGGAAAAGGGTAGCATGAAAACCACAAGCCAGGGCCTGAAGTAAAGGAAGCCAAAGAAATGTTGAAAGTTTGAAACAATAAAATTGAACCATAAGACACAGAGAGGAAAGAAAATAAAAAATATTATTCTATGCATGTTTCTGCTTATGTTCTACTCTGTCCTGTTTCAGACAGGTGCTACTACCACTATACAAATTTAAGTGACTAAACACATGATGTATATAAATATTAATATTGAGACATCTGCAGCCGGATGTGCAATTTCAATCTGTTCATTGAAATGCTAAATAAGTCCATGCCACATTCTACTCACACAACACAAAGAATCTAGCATTACCTCTGATAACTAATTTTCCTATTCCTCTGTCCTTTTCTTTTCCTTCAGTTCTTAACAACTAGTAGGGGATGAACAATCTATTTTGAACTATAAAGGAAAATTACACCATCATGTTACTCTGTGAAAAGTTTACAGCAAAAATATGGCACTGAAGCTACATATTAATCAACTCAAATTTGCTATTCAACAAATGCAACAGAAAGAATAATAAACCACAACAGGAACATTATGATCATACGATGCAGAAGTCCAAAATTAGCTTTGGAAAAATCATTCAAAACCTACTTGTAATATAAAGAAACGAATATCAAATGGATTGAACCCCTATTAGCCCATCACAACCGAAAGCACTGTACTTCAGCTAGGTGTTTATAACTTCCCATTTCAGTACATCCCAAAATCACAGGCCAATCTCTAAATTTCAAGCTCAAATAATAGAGACTCTAGTTCATATATCAAGGCAAAACCAAAAATACCTGAAGAACCCAAATACAATCAAATCAAAACACCATAGACCAAGCAAGTTGTATTCTTGTTCACAATGTATGATGATACTGGCTCACCAAATTCATTTACCAAAAGCGCCTTGTTATCTAGAGCTCGACAATAGAATTACCAGAAAAAAACTAACTTTTACCGACAAATTATCACATCGTAGTGAGTTGCATCAGCAATAGAATACCCAAAAAACTCCACACCAAATCTACTACAAATATCCAGCTGCAAATAAGAAATTATATTCGACAGCTCCGAAGGCGTCCAAGCAACCAATGGTCAATCATATACGCCTTGAAGTTTCCAATACAGATATTAACCAAAAAAGGATTGAAGTATACACTTACTAGGTTGGGCGGCCCAGCCTTGTTCCTCCGGCGCTTGATGCGCTACGGCAGCGCGTAGTTAACCGTGAGCACGCGGCCGTAAAGCTCAGCGCCATCCATGTTGTCCATGGCGGCCGCGGCGTCTTCCCTTTCGAGGAAGGTGACGAAGCCGAAAGAGCGGTGCTTCTATGTAGCCTGGTCCAATGGTGTCTTCACATCCTTAATGTCTCCGAAAGGGATAAATGCAGCGTGGAGTATGTACTCGTTTACTTCCTCCGCCAATCCCCCTACATACAGCTTGTTCTTCTGCACTCCCTCCTTCATTCTTGTATTATCAACTCAAATCAGTGTGTTTTGTGTGTGTGATCCGTCGGCGGCGGTGGCTAACTTGAGAGCGGCTATTCTCTAGAGCTTTCCGGTTTAGTCTCAGACGTACCCCCTAAGCTTTGGGGGAGTTTTCAAATTACTCCTCAAAATTAACTCCTTTTTTCTTTTCCTTATAAAATTATCATTTTTATTTTCTTTTAATGCACAATGATATTTTCTTTTCTTTTTTTCACTAAATTAACCAATTGAATATAAATGTTCTCAATCCTCATCACGATTTTCTTAATGAAAAAAAAAAAGTTAGAATAACCGGTTACAGCTATCCCAATTAAAAATATGTAGCCGTCATTAAATGTTTTTATTTTTTTTTTGTAATAACACATTCTCTAATTTGGTCATGATATGCAGATAACCCTGTTAACATACAATAAATTAAGCACCACATTTACTAACAATCAGTGTTGTAAGTTAGTCACAGTCGTATATGACATACACATAAAATGACGAGCTCTACAATTTTAGTGAAGTCTATTACAATGACATTTAAGTAAAAAATTCAACACTTGAGTACAGATTTGAAATGCATATAAGTGGATACGATGAAGTGACCATGGTATAAAAGTACAAATAAAATAAATTCCCATCCACGTTAACAAAATCAAGTTGATATTCACATTTAATTAGAGAAAAATTAACAAGATTGCTCGTAATTACTCAAAATGATGCAGTCGTAGTTTCTTGACATGTTGTGGAAATACAGAATGCAAACAGTTCAATTGCACTTTCAGTTAAAGCTCAATGGAAGCAATGGCTGCACCATAATCACTGGCAACACAATGTTTAAATTAAACTCATTGAGCAAACAATTTCTGTAAATGACCAAAAACAAAATTTGGTTTCTGTCCGGATTTTGAGCATTAGGGGGCCAGGAGAGTTTCCTACAATAAACCCAATGGTACAAAAATATTCATAAATTAGAACTCCGTCTGAGTGGCCATGAGGAGATTTGACATCTTCTACTTCTTCCTCAAGTACAAGAAGCCAACAACCACCGATAACCCGACGACAGTTACCGGTACAACCCAGTATTGCTTACTGAAGTTCAAAACTTTCTGTGGAAGGCCCTTAAGATCTTGCTTCTTGGATACAATCTCCAGCTCTGGAATAGGAGGCGGCGTTTGATCAAGTTCCCCGATGCAGTATTGCTCCATAAGCTCCCTTGCAGTTTTGCTATGCCCAGCATCTTCGAATTCATCAGTAGCATCTTTTCCTTCAAAATAAGAAAAAAGATGGAAAAACCAGTTATTATTGTTCCACAGGCTGCCTATGTTAGTACTTCGAAATTGAAAACTTTGGGGGTCACTTCTTTTCTTGCTCCAAAGAATGAAACAGCCCAATTTAAAGCATGTATGTAAGTATATAACAAACTCGTACCAGTAGCCCTAAGTAAAACATCATCTCCACCAGGATGTTCGTCCAAATATGATGACACATCATACACCTGGTAATTCAGAAGCCAGGGGTCAATATCTACTAATAGATAAAGCAGAAACAAAGGTAAGATATGAAGAGTAAAAAAGAATTCGTGGTCTAATGGTTCACAAACATAAAGATATTGATGCCATTATCTCAACCATCTATCCATTTTTGGTTGTGTTCCGGGACACAAGATGACTTATATTATGATTAAGATTGATCTCCTAGTTGTCAACTAATTCTCCACATTCCAAGAGAACTTATGAAGACTAGGAATCGGCATGCATTTGATGTGTGTGCACGTATACATATTATATATTACATATGTAATTGAACAGTTTTTATCATATTTGTTTAACTCAATGAAATAGAAGAAAGACAAATCAAATAATTTTATCAAAACAATTAAAATATTTTAATTTTAAATGTGCATGAGTAGGAATTTATTGACAAAACCAAATGATTAAAGAGAAGGTTATTTAAAAAACAATATCTGAGGGCATTTTAGTTAACACACGTTTTGCTAACCAAAGTTAGAAATTATAACACCCTTACACTCAATAATAGTGTAGATACTCATAATAGCGATTCAGAAATTAAACCATAGAGACTCAAAGGCATATGAGATACAAACAGTCCTAATCTAACAGAGGCAACTACAGAAAAGTAAAAATGAGAATAATTGTTCAATCATTAAATGAGATACATCAATTCAATGCCTACATAGTAGAACCACCAATCCCATTTGCAAACTCTCATTTAAGATGTTTCTCTTTGTTTCTACTTTCCAGGAGACAGAGAGGTAAGAATATGTGTGCGTCTGAGAGTTTTTAATATGTTCAATATTTTGTTTTGTGTTAGTGCAACATAAATTAAGATAAGTGACAACTCACTGAACTTTATGTTTTGTAAAGAGATGGCAAACATTGAGAACATTTTTGGCTGCTTTTCAGATAATGAAAAACAAACACCGACAACGACTAAGCTTAAGCCTTCCCACATTAATAGGCTACACACAGAAAAGAACGGTAACAACAGCAACTGCAGGAACAGAAATACTTACAAGACTTGATTTGGTTATATATAAAAAAGATACCCAAATGCATAAGTAGCATTATTACACAAATTGCTCTTTTCCCTTAAGCAATTTAACAGCAAATTTAGCAGCAAGCAATGAAGATAAATATTTGCTCCAACAAACAGAAACTTCAGAATCAAGATCCCTCCAATATTAATACCTGAAACCAATACCAACTCCCCCACCAAATAGAACCTCACTGTAATTTGTTCTGTACAGTGAACATAACAATCACAATCCCAGCTGAAAACACAATTTTGAAGAGCAAAACATCAACTGAAAATCATAGAAGACTTGACCCATTTATCCAAATCCAAGTATCTCAGGAATAAAATACCAAGACCCAAAGTAGATCATAAAACTAACTATATTAATCCAAAATGTCGCTAAACAATCACCAACTGTTAAACTACAGGCTAAATTATTTAACTTCAGACGACAACACAAGTAGAAAAAGAAAAAAAAAAAAAAAGTACTTTACCTTGCCGTCGATTACAACCCAACAATCGTCTTTGGTGTTGTGTTCAGATGCTTCTTCCATTGTATAAATCTTTGTTAGCGTTGGCATATTGTCTGGCCTCTGCTATCCTCCGGGCGAGCGCGCGCGCGTGTGTGTGAGAGAGAGAGTGTGTCAATTTGTCAATTTCTTTCTCTGTAAACTGTCTGCGATTGGTCTTTGGAGGGCTTAGCTTTCGTGAGAAAGGGTCCTTTCTTCTAGCTAGCGGGCCCGAACTCGGCTCAACAGCCACTTGACAATATAAGTTTGGGCTTTGATATTAATGAGATGGTCTGGGCTTATCCAAATTATGACCAAAGAAATATTACTATGAATCAGGTGATGTCTGAACCTTATCAAAACAGGTAATATATCTTTACTTCGCTCCACATTAATTTTTAATACTCCTTTTATTTTGTTAAACTTTATAATCGTTTTGAAATATTAAAATATATCATTTTCTTATAAAATCACACGCAAAATTATTTGGTAGTTTTTTTAGTTAATTAATTACTAGTATATTTTACTCAAATTAAATTAAAAATTGACGTTTTATATGATAAGTTATATCGATAACGATGATTATATATACATGCAAAAACAAATACCATTATGTTATTTCAATTAACAATAAGCTTAAATAAAATAGAATTAATTTTATTTGGGTGTATTATTTTGCTTATATAACCTAATAATGTATAGTCTATCAATCGACATTAATTGCCAGAATATGATTTATTTATTTTTTCTACTTGGGATATAGTGATGATTAATCATCCATTATTCTTAATATGCTGATTGTTTATAATTAAGACTGAGTTATCGATATTTTATATTGTAATAATGCACACTACATCAGACCAATGTCTTTGATTTGAAATTAATGACAATGTTCATCTATTTATAATGGTAATTAAATTGCTGTAATGGACAATCTATATATATATAGGGAATAATCCAAAATTCATATCATAAATATCACAAAAATTAATTACATGTTATGATGATTTCCGAATATAGTAAATAATAAACTGAATTGATTCTTGACAATTAATTCAGTAAAACAAAATTAAAAGACAGATAGGAAAGCATTTGCCTCCATTAATCTCTAACAAAAAGTTTAAGGAAACAAAATCTGGACCAGGAATGACATTAACCAAAAACCACAAGAATCTTAATCAACCATATTCTAATTTTCTCTTAAATACTTTCCTAAGATTGCATTTATTGATATAATCCCATTTTCATTGGATAGGCACATAATTCATTGTTCCTCAGACTAGAAAAAAAGAGCCTATATATGTCTGGAGGGGTGCATATATGGTTAATTAAGATTATTACACACCACTTCTCATCACTCATAGACTACACAAACACACACAGAGATAGATAATTAGTCTCCAAGGTTGTCTTGGGATGGTATCAATGGAGGGTTTGGATATGGTGGTTTCATGTCTGGCTTTGGGCCTTCTCTTCTGCTTCTTTGTGTTGAAATGGAATGAGTTTAGATACAGCAGAAGAGGGGTGCCCCCGGGAACCATGGGGTGGCCTTTTTTTGGTGAGACTAATGAGTTCTTGAAGCTAGGGCCTCAGTTCATGAGAAACCAAAAAGCAAGGTCTGTTTCATTATATGTATATCTATATTCTCTTAACTAATCTTGTTCTTCTTAATTAATCATAGTAAATCGAATCGTCTTTCATTCTTAATTTTCGCAACAAATCATTGTGGTTCATTGGTAAGGATTGCATGTTGTTACACTTTTAATAGGGGGACGTGAATTTGATGGTACTAAATATATGTCCTTGTTCTTGCATATGAGGTCATTATGTAACGGTGTGGTATCATTCTATTTTCTCATCTTTTCCCTTGTGTTAATTTTAAAATTTTAAAATCAGTTCTTCTCTTGGTGTTAGTTTGTCTGTTTATTTATACTATTTATTAAGAGAAGGTCCTTATAATAATTATCATCATTGAGAAATACCTAAAATACCCCTCCATACACATATTTCCTCCAAAAATGACCATATTTTGTTATTAATTAATTCAACCAATGATTTATATTCATACACGTTTAAAGTTAATTCATTTTATTAGTTTCAATCAGTTATTAATTTTATTTTTCGGCTTATTTTATTTAATTAAATAAATATAAAAAAATTTAAATTACGCGGAGAACCTGAGTGTACTTCAATTGTTTAAGTAAAGAAAAAATTGCTTGAAAACTAGAAATGGGGTAGTCAGGAGTTGTATTTTATCGGAATTTTCTATTCTAAATTCTTATTACATCTTATATGTTAATAAATATATACACATCATCTTTACGAATGTTACTTTATTCTATTTAATTCAAACCTTTATTCACGTAACAATGTATATATTTCAAATAGAATATAAAATAGAAAATTCAATCCGTACGTACAGGTTGCGAAGTGAATTACTTTCCAAAAATATATATAATTGAACAGCTTTATATAATTACATTATACCACACCTTAAACGAAAAAGTACTAATCTCTAGAAAAAAACACTGAATTTGATAAATGACAATTACATATATATATATATATATATTTCATATGAAATAATTGAGTGTTGGTTCAAATTATGCATGGATGAACAGGTATGGAAGCGTTTTCAAGTCCCATATACTCGGAAGTCCGATGGTTGTCTCGACGGATGCGGAGCTCAATAGATTTATCCTGTTGAATGAAGCAAAAGGGCTGGTGCCCGGATACCCACAGTCGATGGTGGATATCTTAGGAAGCCGGAATATTGCTGCTGTCCATGGCTCTACACACAGATACATAAGGAACAATCTGCTGTCCCTTGTCGGAACCCCAGTGGTCAAGGACCGGCTGTTGCCGCGTCTTGATAAGCACATGAGGCTGTTCCTCTCCAACTGGGATGGTAAGACTATCGACATTCAACAAAAGACCAAGGAGGTAAGTACCAACAGTTTGGTCTCGTCTGCAGAAGCGTGACTGAGTCTGATTTCTTTATAATGATTTTAGTCACCTATGTTGTCCAGATGGCGTTCGCTATGGCTTTCAAGCAGATTGCGGAAGTTGAATCAAGTTCAATTTACGATAGTTTTAAGTGCGAGTTTGATAAGTTTCTAATAGGGACGCTGTCTCTTCCTGTCAACCTTCCAGGGACAAACTATCACCTGGGATTTAAGGTAAGGTGTGGTGACGTATTGGTTGATTCCTCGTATGTACTATGCATGCAAGAAATTTGTTGTTTAAGAATTGGTGAGTTGTGTGTGTACAGAGCAGGGCAGATGTGGTCAAGACTTTGACAGAATTGATGGAGAAGAGACGTGGGGCTACTGCAGGAACCTATGATGACATGCTAGCGCATTTGTTAAGAGACGGGACGACGAGGTACGGGCTGACTGATGAGGATATTATTGATCAGATAATCACGATATTGTATTCGGGATATGAAACGATGTCGACAACTTCGATGATGGCTGTAAAGTATCTCCATGATCATCAAGAAGCTCTGCAAGAACTCAGGGTACGTACTACTACATCAAGACCATATAGTTTTCTTTTTCCCAACATTTTCATTAAACTCACAACTAGTGCTTATCGATGTAATATCTTTTACTAATTTGTGTTGTGTTTCTGTCAGGACGAGCATTTTGCCATACGAAAGAGGAAAGCAGCAGAAGAGCCGATCGATTGGAACGACATTAAGTCCATGAGGTTCACTCGTGCTGTAAGCCAGTTGCTAACACACCTTAAGACGTACTAATTTTGGCAAAAACAATGTTGCTGCATCGTAAGTGCTATTGGTATTCTGACAGGTTGTGTTTGAAACTTTGAGACTGGCTACTGTTATCAACGGGGTGCTAAGGAAGACAACACAAGATGTGCAATTGAACGGTATGATCATGAGAAACAAACTATTCCATTGTCTTAATTTGTGTCTTTTCTTTCCTAGAGACTTTTGTCACTTCCTAGGTTCCATTTTCATACTCTCTTCCAATTCTTTAATCAGGATTTACAGTCCCTAAAGGATGGCGAATCTATGTCTACCTGAGGGAAATCAACTACGATCCGCTCCTCTATCCTGAACCCCTAAAGTTTAATCCATGGAGATGGCTGCAGGTAATTAGTTACGCACTTCAGTATCGTCCGCTTTAATAGCAAAAATGTTCAAGTCCCTTGTTTTCGTTTAGTGTAAGATGACAGTACACACTGACGACTACATATTGGAATGTTGTAGGATGAGAAGTTAGAGTCAAACAACTATGTTCTGTTGTTTGGAGGAGGAAGCCGGTTGTGTCCTGGAAAGGAACTCGGAATAGTTAAGGTTGCTACGTTCCTTCACTACTTAGTAACTACATACAGGTAAGTAACCAACATTGTACAAAAAAAAATGCCTTACCATTTTGCAGGCACTTAACAGAGGGAGACGGAAAATTCTAACCTAAAATCAGGTTTGACCAGAACTAAACAATTACATGACAAGTTTAATATATTTGTCTATGATTGGTGCACAACTCAAGAAAAAAGACCAATCATATAACAATATATTACACTTGTTTTGTGATAGATTTGATTCTTTGGAACCTGAATTAGGTCAGAATTTCTGTGACTAAGAGAATGATTCTTAGCGCTGATTTGTATTGCAGATGGGAAGAAATTGGAGGAGAGAAGATGTTAGAATTCCCAAGAGTGAAGGCACCCAACGGATATCACGTCAACGTGATGAAGATTTAGTACATATCACAGTTTCATGCATGGATCGAACTGAAAACGCGACTCTGATGCTCTCTATGACTTCTTTCTTAGTATAACAACTTTTCTTGTATGTTCTCATTTCCGTGTAAGAAATCGTTAAACATACTCATGATTTATGAATATACATCCAACTGTGGGAGTGGACAACTATTTTGGAATCATTTGAAAAAGAGATAGTAATCATGGTATTCTCAGAAAAAGAAAATAAAAATGTGATTGATCATTTTATTTGAATTGTAGAAGTATATATTTAAGATATGATTAAATTAGAATTAATAATGCGTGGGCGCGAGCTAATTCAAAGGACGGATAGAAAGGTTAAAGGCCGGCGTGAGGGCCCATTTGCAGAGCATGTCGTCCCTCCACATTCTGGTCTAGTTCAAGTGTTAATTTGATTTGATTTTATTCTATTTTATAAATAATTTACAAAGTATCATCAGTCTAAAAATTTAAATTATTAGAAATAAAAAATATTAAACATTAATACCTTAAGAAGTCTATCAAATCCTACACACAAAATTTTTCTTTCGTAAATGTACGTCTTGTTTGGTCTAATTCTGACATCAAATTAAATAATCACTCTAATTATACTTAATATTTATACTAATATAAAAAGAAAGACATTTCATAAACGACGATTTATGACCTGCAACATAATCTTTTTGTTTATGTTGGTAATACATCTAAATTATTTTGTTTTATAAAAATTATGATGTATTTATATATATTATTTATAATATATTTTAAAATATAAATTATCATTCATTATTATAAGTATAGAGAAATGATGTGTCATGACAAGGAATTATTAATAGGTTAAGAGTATCGGATTGCACGTGACGGCGTGTGGTTTACAAATTACAATCAAGACTACGTGCAAACATATTGCAGACTACGGTGTCTCCACGTTCGTAGTATCCAATAATTACACTGCCCATGTTGAAACAATATTATAGTATATTCACATATTACTGCTGTCGTGTCGTTTTCAACCTCCCCGTTATTCAAACCATGTAATTTCGGGGTGCGTTCTTCTTACTTTCCACATTGAAAATTTTGGAAGTAGGTTGTGACCGACGGTGTGGAAATTAGTAATATGAATATTGCAATAGCTGACTTGACCCAAAGGGTAGTGGGGAAGTAGAGGAGTCTTAACGATTTGAGGTTGACGGAGCTGGACAGGAGCAAGCTGAACTGTCATCCTCTGAGTACTCGGTCCAAATAATATATGATTTATTACATATTTAATATATTCAAATTAAAGACTAATATTAGGAAAAAAAAAAATATAACGTTACTTATGTGGGAGTGATATTTCTAGTCCTGCATAATATTTTTCCTCGAATTAGTCCTGTAATTCTAAAACTTTTGACAATTTTCAATCGTTTTTCGGCTAAATTGCCCAGAAAATTGTGTGTAACTTGCACATGACCCAATTAAAAATTATAATTTTAGTCCCATAATTCAGAAGGTGTTGGCATTTTTATTCATGTAACTTAGGAGTGTTGATATTTTTGGTCCTACACGAATTGGTTTATATGACTAAAATTGTTATTTAATTGGATAATATGAAAGTCACATGTAGCTTTTCGGTCGAATTAACAGAAAAATTATTGATATCCGATTCTCAACTAATACTGTAAACAACATCTTATAGAATTACATTAATTTATACAGGATCAAAAATATCACTCCCTTAAATTATAAGACTAAAGCTGCAATTTTTTTATTTAATATATTAATAATTCAAATCAATAAATAAATTTAAACAATACAAAAAGCAATAAGAGTTTATATGTTTTTTTCAATTTTCTTTTTCCTTTTTTGGTGGACAAGGGAGTAATAATAGTGAGGCGTATAGCCCAAAATTCTACTTCTATTCAGCCCACCACAGTTGGACCACACTATAAAGAAATCATAGAAAGTATTTTTTTTTAATTAGAAAAAGATGCTTGATTAATAATTTATTCTCTATTTTGGTAAAAAATCAATTTTTTTTTCTTCTTGAAATTAGGAGGAAAAATTAAGTGCTTTATTGGAGAAGAATCAAGAAAAGAGATCATTTCCCTTTTGTAATTTGTTTGCTAGAATTGTGTTCCGAAGACTAAAGATTTACCATTTATAAAATAAATTTCCAGTATATAACTAATTTTTGAAATTGTTTCTATAATTATTGGTACAATGATTTACGCGTAGAATTGTTGGGCTGTACCGAAATTATTAGTACAGATCTACACAACTCCCATTGAACTTGGAGCTGTTTCTTCTCCTTTATAAAACGACCATCTTACTTCCCCAAATCTTGCTACCATTTCTCTCTCTCGCACACACACAAGACGCACAGTAGAAGTGAGAAGCAATGGCAGGAGAGAGAGCAACCCCTCTGCTGAAAGATGAGTTAGACATAGTGATTCCCACAATAAGAAACCTCGATTTCTTGGAGATGTGGAGGCCATTCTTTCAGCCATACCATCTCATCATAGTTCAAGACGGCGACCCTTCTAAAACAATCAAAGTCCCCGAAGGCTTTGATTATGAACTCTACAATCGCAATGACATCAACAGAATTCTGGGCCCTAAGGCTTCTTGCATCTCTTTCAAGGACTCTGCTTGTAGGTGCTTTGGCTACATGGTCTCCAAGAAGAAGTATATTTATACCATTGATGATGACTGCTTTGTGAGTATACGGTGACTTAAATTTTGCCCTTTTCTGTTTTCTGTACGTTTCTTGATCTTCTGGATTTCTTGTGCTTTGTGTTAGAAGTTGGATCTTTTGTTTTGATGAAAGATTAGACCTTTTCTTAGTATTGGGGTCTGGAAAGTTTGGATCTTGGATCTTGGATCTTGGGGGGTTTTGAAGTGGTTTATGGCTTTAAGTTGGTTTTTGTATTAGGTAGTAGTTTGGGGATTTTAAGGTTGGTTTAGAGTGTCCTGCTGATCTGGGCATGTTAAATTATTGTAGTTTATGTGGAATTTTGTTTTCATTTGCTGAGGTAGGAACTTTAAGTTTAATAATCACATCAAAGGCGGATTTAAGTTGGGAATTACGTTGTGATGATGTGGTGCAAGTTTTAGATTCTTTTGTCATATATTCTTTTGTTTGTCTGGTGCATTTTGTTTTGCTCCCTGGGATTTGGTAGTTGTCTATTTGTTCAGATTTCTATTTGATCTTCATTACAGTATGCTTTGATGATGATGGTCGTACTTTGTGAAACTAGAATGTGGATGTAATATAATCTTACAGAGACAATACGTTAGTTGTGGATCTTGCAGAAACAGACCAATCATCGACAACCATAATCTGTTTCCCTGTTCTTGTACATCTGAGTTTGTTAATGTATTTTAACATCAGAATGCCTAAGATCTGGAACAGATGAATGCTTCAATGTCAACTGGTCTCTTTTCTGTAGACTTCCTTATGAAACTATCTTTACTTGGACACCACATGCTAAATTTTTCTGATAATAGCATATTCTGGACTAGAAGCTGTTAAATCACTTCTCTTGGCCTGTATGATATGCCGTTGTGTTTGTACTGTATTGTAGTCTACTTGTTTTGTGTAATAATCAGTTCCCACTGCATGTCCTTCTGGTTGCACGAGCAGAGCAATTCTTTGCCCTTATTGCAATTTCGTAGTATTATCATGTAACCATAAAGTTAAGTTGTCTACATTTGTTGGTAGCTTTGTGAAATGACGTGCTTAAGTTCTAATTATGCTCAGATCGCACAAATCTTTTGCAACAGGAATCAGAACATTAGTCTAGACTCTAGCTGTGTAGCTGCCACTTAACATCTAAGTTATTCTTATTGATAAATGTTGTCTCTTTCCTTGCACTGTGTAGGTTGCCAAAGACCCATCCGGCAAAGATATCAATGCTCTTGAGCAGCACATAAAGAATCTCTTGAGTCCATCCACTCCGCACTTCTTCAACACTTTGTATGACCCGTACAGGGAGGGTACAGATTTCGTTCGTGGGTATCCTTTCAGTCTGCGTGGGGGTGAACCAACTGCCGTTTCTCATGGCCTTTGGCTCAATATCCCTGATTATGATGCGCCTACTCAACTTGTTAAGCCCCGTGAGAGGAATACCAGGCATGTATCCCTGAAGTTGCAAAAAGACCATGAGAAGTTTCATAAATATGTGCTAACCTAATTTTGTCTCCCTCCAGGTACGTTGACCTCGTCATGACAATTCCTAAGGGAACCCTCTTCCCAATGTGTGGTATGAATTTGGCATTCAACCGTGACCTGATCGGACCCGCAATGTACTTTGGACTCATGGGAGACGGTCAACCTATTGGGCGATACGATGACATGTGGGCTGGCTGGTGCACCAAGGTATTAAACTGTTTTATCACCTTAGGCAGTTCTGCAGTGATTAGCAGTCTCGTTAATTCAGCACAAATTTTAACTTGATCTTCAAATAGTTCATTTCTGATTGGAAAGAATAGCCAACATTCTTGTAACTCTCAACTATTCCTCTGTATTCTACTATCAAGAACATCCTTAAAACTAAACTAAAATTGGAAAATCTCAGGTTATATGCGACCACTTGAATCTTGGCATCAAGACAGGTCTGCCTTACATATGGCACAGCAAGGCCAGCAACCCTTTTGTGAATCTGAAAAAGGAGTACAAAGGCATCTACTGGCAGGAAGAAATTATTCCATTTTTCAAGTCTGTGACCCTTCCGAAAGAATGCATAACTGTTCAAGACTGCTACCTTGAACTGTCCAAGCAAGTGAAGGCCAAGCTCTCCTCCATAGATCCTTACTTCACTAAGCTAGCAGACGCTATGGTCACATGGATTGAAGCTTGGGACGAGCTCAACCCATCTGGAGACGCTTCCACCAAGCTCGCCAATGGCGCTGCAAAATAGACTCATTTATAGTTATTTAATTCGGTATTTATTTTTTGTCCTGAGTTGGTTAGGCATTATTTCATAGTTACGATTTTGTTGAGGAACAAGTTGATAATGTTTTGAAGTTGACCTCAAGCATTTGGTTTGCTGCTTTTCTTAAGATTATTTCGATTCTTGATATTGGTCATGTCAATTGCTCGCTACCACAACATTTCGATGAGGATTTATACCAAGATTTTAAGGTTTTTGAGTTACGCAATTTTGTGGGCAGCAGATTACAGATGTGGTAGCAGCAGCCGTGCAAGAGCATATGTTTATGTGGGGAAGGTTTCTGTTAACGTTGCTTTTGTGTCTATAATGTCCTGAGGCAGATTGTAAAATACAAGAGATAGATGCACGCAAAAAGCGCCGTTGCCGGGGATCGAACCCGGGTCACCCGCGTGACAGGCGGGAATACTCACCACTATACTACAACGACTGTTGATGTCAGAACATAGGACAATACTATCCTTATCGATATGTTTTACGTTTTTAATATTATATCTTATTATCTCCCTGCCCAAAAAAAGAAAAAATCTAACATAATAATTAGTGAGTATATATTAACAGAAAATAATATTTTTGGTTTCTCATAATAATAAATTTTACAAATTCAATAATAAGAAGAAAATGTCTTTAATTATGATATTACTATCAATATTTATTGATATTTTGGCGGTAATATCTTTTTCCTCACTCAGATTTGTGACTACTTATCTAATGTGATGAATTAAATACAATTTTTATTACTATTATAAATTTAATTACTACAGTTAATTATCATAAGTAAATTCTTTTTGTCAGTATTCAGTACAATTACTCGACAAATAACTCCGATTTTATCACTTCACATATTATTACTATTACTATGTATATTATCTTTAGTGATTAATGCCATAAAATCTTCAAGTAGAAACAATTTCTATATTATAACTTTAATAATTAGTATTCATTATGTAATATTAACTCATAAATTAGTCAATCAATCATTCATTGGACATGCATACAACACATTTAGTGTAGTGTCACACCCACCCAACACATATTAGATGCTGCATTCGTATGTTCAAAACATATATAATAAAAATATAAATACGGTGGTCAAATTTAAAACACATAACTTACTTTTTAATGAATAATTTCAAAAAATTTTGGGGCTAAGATAGCAAAATAGAAAAAGAACAGATCGATGAATTGAAGATTGATTGTTGTTTACTTTTCAAAACGAATTGATCAACCAATGTATTTTGATTAAGAATTTGGATATAATAAGACATGCTTATTTTATATTTTAATGTTGAATGTCGACATTTCCTTCATGGTGTTATATATTGTATATTTTAATTTTATGAGAATATATAAAAAAAATAAAATATATATTATAAATAGTCGTGCCAGTATTGTGTTTTATGCTAAAATTTTTCATATCGTTGTATCCGTGTTCACATCGTCATGTCCATGTATCATAAACACACACTATTCTTCCATAAAGAAAACAAAGAAAAACAGGGAGACAGGCGTGTATCTGCGTGTGCGGACTGCAGAGTTGCTCGTCCAAGAGCCGAAAATAAAGCAGTATAGACGCGTCTAATCCAAGGTTCCCAAAATGGAGAAGAAAGGGGGCAACCATTGTTCAAATCATTATGCCCAATTCCGTATAAATCATCAAAAGCATGGAAAGTAAAACATGTAAGTCTGTTTGGATGGACATGTTTTCTAATTGACTGTCGCATTGCATGTGGCAATCTTCCAAGAAGAAATAGGGAATCTTGTGGCCATCAATCCAAACATGACAGATAAACGGTCTCCATTCCTCCTTCTTGCCCTACCCACCAATGTCGTCGTATTGTTGGACACAAAAATTGCCTCCAAACTGATCATCGAGCGCGTTTCAAATTAAATTTTAATTTATACGATTCATTGACGAAGAAGAAGGATAAATGCAAGAAGTACTTCCAAACTCATAAAATATCAATATAATCAAGATTTTGAAATATACAAATATATGTCTCTTGACACACACTCACGCACTCAAACACGACTTTATGAAAAGTAGGAGGAAAAGGGGTGAGCTAGGTAGGGAAAAAAGATGGGGTTTACACGAACAAAGAAAATTGGGGAGAGGAAGTGTAGGGTTGGATTAGTTTTCCATGTTTGGCAATCGGAAGTAAAGTCGCATCAAATGATGAATGACACTTTAAAATCCTTTCCACAACTTTTGAAATGATCAGTGTGATTGTGACAGATGACCTTGCCTCCTGTCTTTTCAGCTTAATTTCTCTCTTTGATATTTGCCTGTTGTTTCCCTGGACAGTTAATCCAGTCAAAATCAACTTTGACTTTATTTTTGTTCAAAATAGAATGACATGATCCCGTATTTTTTGAGAAAATTTTTATTCCAAACTCGATTTAGTCGAATGAGAACAACTATTTTAATCATAAATGCTTCTCTATTCACTTTTTTGTTATAATTTTTTTATAGTATCTAAAAAATACATTTTTTTTGTATTATCAATATCTTAATATACCACGAGCAATATGTATATATATCGTTAACATCATGAATTTGTATAGATTTTTTTTTTATAGAAATGGTAACTACATGATTAAATCATTATATATTAATAAATTAAGTAGCATGTTGATTCGATTAGTAAACTTACATTACAATAAATTGAAAATTAAATTTTAATATATATAAATCCACATTAAGTGGGAGAAATATATACCTACACGTGTAGTGAGACTCGAACCCATATCTCTATATAAATAATATATATAGAGAGAGATATTATACAGGTTTCTCCAATCCTCGATCTCTAAACCTCACATGTATAGCTAGTATCTCTATATAAGTAGCATATATATCTATATATATATATATGTGCCTCTTGAGTGTTGCCTTCTTCCTCTTCGCTACATCTGAGCTAAGAATCCAGATATATAAGTATTTGAGCATGGATGAGCAGCAGCAGGTTCAATCATTCGAACATTTTTGCTACATCCGCTGCAACTTCTGCAACACTGTTCTTGCGGTAATTAATTATTATTAATGCGATGCACACCGGCCCCATGCATGCAAACTCCATAATACGTCAACCTTAACTAGTTATATGAATGAATATGATGATGTATTTGATGAATGGATGTTGTAATGACGAGGTGAAATGGAAGGTTGGGATTCCATGCAAGAAGTTGTTGGATACAGTGACAGTGAAATGTGGGCATTGCAGCAATCTCTCATTCCTCAGCACCTGCACTGCCAAGCCGCCAATTCAACCACAATGCTTCAATATTGATCATCACCACGCCTCAACTCTTTTTCATCATCATCAGGGTTTGTGCAGTGAATTTAAGATCAACGGCCAGTCTGTATCATCATCATCATCAACTTCTTCCTCCACAATATCCACCCAGCCCTCATCTCCTAAAGCTCCATATGTCGTCAAACGTATGACGTATAAATATATATACATACACATACACACAGAGACACACGTGTGCGTGTTGGAATTTCATCCATTCTTTCTGTAAATTTGTTGTATAATTATTGCCTCTGTATTTGCAGCTCCTGAGAAGAAGCATAGGCTTCCATCCGCCTACAATCGCTTCATGAAGTACGAAAACCCTTAATCCAACTTGCAACTTTCGTTCTCTTTAGTTAATTATTTACTGCATTTTATAATTATTCAAGAACACAATATATATATATTATATAATCCTCTAATATGGAAATTAAGTTACACAACAATTAATTAATCCAGATTTAAGTATATTTATTTCTGCAGAGAGGAGATACAGCGCATAAAGGCTGCAGATCCAGAGATCCCACATCGAGAGGCTTTCAGTGCTGCTGCCAAAAATGTGAGTCCTCCAAATTAATATAATTTGATCAATCATGCATGCATCAAACCATAACATGCACGCTAATTACCTCATTAGTCTCCAATTTTTTCCCTAATTAAATCCAACTCGTTTTTAATTGGCCTAAATGCATTTTTCTCCCATAACTTAGACTATTTGGCATTTTTCTCCCATAACTTAAGTAGGTGGTTAATGACAAATTTTTGTGACAGTGGGCTAGGTACATTCCAAACACTCCACAAGGATCTGCTTCCACCAGCGGTAGTAACATTAATGTAAGAATTCCAGATCATCATGCTTTTTTTCATTTTTTACTATTTCTTCAAACTCAAAAGTTGGCTTTCATATATATATATATATATTTTAATTTCATGTTTATTTGTTTGTGTGTGTCTGTGTAGGCTTAAGCAAGAACAAAACTGGAAGCAATCAAAAGGGATTTGGTCTTAAGATGAAATTAAGGCTGCTAGTTTTAAGGCAATGTGGGGAGAGGAATGGAAATATTGCTAGTTACTTAGGTATTTAGTTCAGTTAATCTCAATTAGCTTTGTCTCATATGTAACTATCGCTGTGCTAATTAAAATGGAATTTCTTCCTTAACCCTCAACTACATACTGAATCTGAGTCATATATAATTTCAATTTTCTGGTTGATTTATAAATTTTCGACCATAATTGTCTTTAAATTATTATTATTTTTTTAATTTTGTGATTTTTTCATATGGCTTTTTAATTTTGATACAATAAAATAAAAATTACCAACTCTATATACTTAGAGAACTAAAATTATGTTCCCAACATGCAAGAACCAAGTTAAACAACTACTTAAGGGCCAAAATTCTATAGCCTATTTAGATCAGTACTGATCTTGTTGGGTTGCACATATATATTAATCAAACTTTTAAGGTGTTGGGCTTACAATTTGCTATTCACAAACACAAACAGCCATTTATTGGGAAGCTAATTTAGTTCACAATACTTTTAATTATTTCACGTGGTACTAAAAATTTGTGGTCCCAAATCGAAGTACAAAGTTGTCCCTGTCCGTAATCTCTCAAAATTAACAAAAGACTGCAATCAACAAGGTCAAAACCATGTGCCTCCCATCTTAAACTTGATGTTCTAGCTAGGTATGATAGAAAGGAAAATACATGCTTTTTTGTTTTTTTTCTAAAAGGAAAAGGGTGAATAACAATTTATCCTCCTACAATATTAAAAAGAGCAAATTATTATCTTATAAAAAATAAATAATAATTTACCCCTCTGTATTTTAAAAAAGAAAGCAATTTACCTCCTAAGGTAGGGAGGTAAACCGCTTCATTTTTTAAAACATAAGGCGATAAATTGCTACATTTTGAAAAATACAAGGGGATAAATTGCTATTTTATTTTTCATAAAAGAGTTTTTTGTCTATTTTCTATAATACAGGTAGGTAGATTGCAATTTACCCAAAAAAAAAATACGTACTTTATAAGTCGACCTGATTCATGGGTTCAACGAGCTGGCTCGAATTGAATTTTTTTTTTTTTACAAATTCATTACCCATGAAAATTAGAATACAACATCATGAAAAATTAATTAACAGCTGGATAATTTTCAAGATTAGACTGAAAACACGACTCGTTATGCATCAAGATTAATGTAATATGATTACAACTTTACGGGGGGAAATGGGATGTCATATAATGTAAGTAAGATTAGGCACGCCTACAACTTTAAGGTACAAGAATAAAGGTGTGGATATATAAATGGGGGCAGACACGTGGAAACACATGCATAAGAACAAACATCTTTTGGAGCAGTGAATGATTACACCATCACTTTAATCACACCTAAATTTAAATGAATTAAAGTAGAAACATGCAGTATTGATTTTGGACCATTAATTTACAGCCAGAAAAATGATTACCCATCTCAATTAAAAGCTTGCATCTATATTCTATACTATAGAGAGTGGGATCAACTTTCCATGCTGTTGTAAAGTTCATCTCTTTTGAAAAGCTTTACCATCATCAAAATCTCATTTTTATTGCGAATCATGTAAACATTTGGATTTAGAAAAACAATATTAACTCTTCCAAATTGTTACTCAAATCCTGAGTACAAAATAGACTTAGTTATACTTAAGTCTATTCTAAAAATATAAAATTATAATTTTTTTTTAAAAAAATAGTTTTAGAATTATTTTTACATCCTATTCAAAAATTCTCCGTTTAACATTTGCCCCTTTCATTAGAATTTGGACAAAAAATGCTGGTGTTAGTAAAAAATTACATAAATTTTTAATTTTACCCCTTATATAACATTCTCATGTATATTTTTATACTTATAAAGGGATAAATGCAATATATATAAATATATATGGAATTAGGTTAATTAACATTATTATATTTTTCTTTTGTAAGTACAAAATTATTACATAAAAATATTAAATGAAGGGTAAACTTGAAAATTTTTATGTAATCTTTTTTTTTTTTTGTTAATGTCAGCATTTTCGTCCAAACTCTAACGAAAAAGGATTAAATATAAACAATGAATTTTCTAAGGGGGTGTAAGTGTAATTTTAAAACTGCGTTTGAGAAAATATAATTTAGTATTTTCAAAGGGAATCTAAGTGTAATAATAACCCTAGAAAAATAAATCTTCAAAATGGATAATTGCAATAATTTTTACTTTTGTAGCGATAATACGTTGTAAAAAATGTCGTAATTATTTTTTTAAGAAAAATTGAAGTTTGATTGTCTAAAAGAACAACTTACTATTTATAATTTTTCGAATAAGCTGCAGGAGTTGGTAGAAAGCTATTAAAAATTATAAAACAAAAATACTCTTTACAACTTATTTTCAGCGGCAAACACTCTTGATGCAACCCTTGAAGTACTCCAGGAAACTGCTTAGCTTCAATGTATCTGAATTTAAAATCAGATTGAGATTGTGGGAAGCAGATCAAGTATGATAATCAGTAGCTTATTTAACCATCTAAAATAGTACTTAATTGGCTCAAACAAACACAAAGAGCCACAAGTACTAACATGATGTGGTGGCTTTTTACAAAGATTAAGCAACCTTAAGTAATATAAATGTCTTCTGACACTAATTAATTACCTCAGGCCCAGGTGCTGGTTACATATTTTTCTTCAAAAGTAAAATTTCTTGTTCATGTCTTCCAAATGCTACCTAAAAGACAGCAAAGGAATAGTATTCCGAAGATTTGTTGCAGCTTCTCTTCTCTTCAAGTAATTGTAGAATGGCAGAAGATACCATTTTCCAGCTTGAATTGTGTGTAGTGTTTCTGCTGTTCTACTCTTTGAAGATGTATTGACAACTCGAGCAAATCAACAGTGTTTGCACCTTCAGATGATAGATAGCTCTTTAGTCTTGGAGCATTCGGTTCTTGTGAAAGTTCGGTTTGCGGAACTTCCAAACCAACAGAGCTTCGTTCTTGGTCGGTTCCAGATGAATTAACAATACTTGGCGAAAGGTTATCAGACCCAAAACATTTAGCAGAGTTCTGAATAGTACAGAGGTCAGCATGGAGATTTTCTTGCGCGATCTGAGGATGAGGCATTGACGTGCCTGCTGAGTTGTTTACTAAGTTCTGTGATTGAGCTGACAGAAGAGAGAGAGCACAGCTGGAATTTGAGCCCACAGATAGCTCTTGAACTGATAATGAATGGTTGAGGCAATTCTTAGAAGGATACTGTTTTCCCATGCCATGCAAATGGAGGAGAGATTTTGGAAGAGACTGAGAGAATTTCATGGGTGCTGGTAATTGAGATATTTGACTTGGCTCTTCTTCCAACTTAAGGTGCCCACTACGCATAGCTGGCTCATTATATTGCAGCCCGAAAAATCCACCCGAGAGAAATCTTGAGAAATTTGATGCATCAGTTGTGAAATATGCGGCACCTGAAAAACAAATAAACAGGCACGGATCAGTCTACTTGTACGCAATTGAGACCTCAAAAGTTTGTTGTTTATCCAGCTTTCTCAGCTGTGGGATATGGAGGCATTTGGAGAAGGGGCTTGAGGGAATATTGCTAGCAATTATATATGGTATCCATATCATAACTCAGAAATTTTGCATGAAACGATGAAAGGGTTAGGCACAAAATAATCCTTTATGCGGAGAAAGGCAAAGAGAAATTTTGCCCTCTGCTCCTTACTTTATATAGTTGAAGCCCGAGAAAAAAATGAGAAGATAACAACGAAGAAAAGTCTAAATTGTGCAAGTAAAACTTTTGCAGCTTACCTAAGTGATTGTCGAATTGAGGCTTTCTTCGACGTTCATTGTGGCCTGCAAGGCGTTTCCGACAACTGCGCTTACCTTCATCAAACTCCGCTAGTACATGAAACCTACGAGTCAAATCGTTATTACAAGTCTGTATATAGGAGAAAAAACAGCAAAGACTTATTTGGCCCAATTCTTTATATGACAACCATTTTTGCATTGAGATAGTCGCTCTCTTAATTAGGAGGAAAGGCCACAGAGTATTAGCAGTCACACTTGAAAATAACATGATTAGTTCTATGTGAAAAACTTACAAACACCGTCATTTGATATTTTATGCACTATTAAGCCAAATAGACCACAACAAAAAACAGAACTCATTTAATCAAGCCATTTTTCAAGATTGTTGAGTCGTTTGCTCGTATCATACTAGAAAATGCTGGGTTCTAGTTTCATGACAGCTTCATCTTTAGTGCAAAGGAAAGGTGGAACCTAATAAAAATTTATTCTAATTAATAAAGTTTAGGTATGTGAAACATGTTTGTGAGAGGATTCTTTACCTGCTGCATTGCTGACAAAACCTTTGCTGGATTCCATTAACAATGACCACAGCAGTCTTTGAGTGAACATCGCATACTTTGTGCCTTTTATGGTAATCCTTTGAGGAACTCAGGTCCTTGTTGCATCCAAGAACCTGGCATGTAGGAATCTGAGACTGCAAATTCGTGATCCGAGCTCTTTTTGCTGGCACAAAGGGCTCTGGAGAAGACAATACTGAGTTGTCCACAGAAAATTGATTATCATTCTTTTCTTTTGGAGCAGCCAACTTCTCGTCAATGACTGCATTCATAGAGCTGGAAAATGTGGTGCTAAATTCCGATAATGTGATGGTAGAAGTAGACAGCAGCGATTTACCAGAAGGATTGTTGGCCTCATCACCAGAGATCTTCAGGCATTGATCACCAAAAACCGACTTTCTCATCGTATTAGGCAAAACGGGTTCTACAAATGCCATGCTCTCAACTGAATTCCTACTAGGAATAGAAAGTGATTCTCCACCCCACTTGTCCAATAAATTTCTACTTCTCACGAGACCATCGACCTGGAAATCTGTATCCTCTGCAAACAGCAGCGCTCTCCCCCCAAAAGCATAGCTCAGAGACTCCATTCTCTGACTAAATTGAAACTGGCCACTGCGTTACAGACCGGCAAGACTAAGAAAACCAACAAACTTTCACTTTTGCTCTTTATCCTTGATTCCGAACGTTAATTTTTCTCACATGTGCTAAATAAAGAAAGGAAAAACACAGAAACATCAATATTGAGAAACTATTTTATGATTACTCTAAAATGTTACTGGATAAAACATCACATAATCATATTAAGATAAAATTGTCTCAATCAGAAGAAATAAATTCGGAGTTAGATACCCCAGAAAACGAAAAATTCAAGAAAGTATATCCCCCACATATTAATTAGCAGTTGCCACTCAAATCCACAGACATATAAACAAACTAAAAGTTTTTACAACAGTACTCGCATGAAACTCGCGAAATCGCGAAGAAATTACAAAAATCAGAAACCACAATATGCAGAGTGCTTAAGCACAAAAATTACCTCAAAGTATCAGTCACTTTCTGACCACAATCAATAATTTAAGAAACCCAGGAAGAGCAAATGAAAGAAGCAATTACGAGAAAGGCCCAATGAGAAAAAATGATTAAGAAACACACACAGCAGGGAATCAAGGCAAAAGATTTCATCTTGAATGATAATTGATGAATGAGAAGAGTTGTCAACGCCTTACCTTGTGAACAGTGAAGAGACAGAGAGAAAGGGTATGGTGTATAATGTAATATATATATAGTGAAGGTAGCGCTGTATGGTGAATTGGTATTTTTATTCAGAGTGGAAGTGGTGAAGAGGTTGAAGTTGAAGCAGATACAGTGATGAGAGTCAACATCATTTCCAGTTCCACTACCCCACTTTGCTAAATTAAACCCAGCTCCACCTCCTTTTATAGCTTTTCATTCCATACTGTCTCTCTCTCTCTCTCTGGGTGACTGCCTATGTGAGAGAGAATGAGGCAAGAGAGAGAAAATCCAATGTATTTCAAAAAATCAGTTAAAAATTTCTCTTTATTTTAAAAATGTGTAAAACAATTTTTGTAAACTTAACTCAAACACTCCTCTTCATTAAATTTAATTAACGATGTTAATTTTTTTTATAAAATGATTTTTATACCTTTATTTAATATATATTTTTTTTAGTGATTGGTGAATCTTTTTTTATTAAATAATGATCGTCAAATCTAATTAATTAATTTCAACTGTTAAATTTTAAAAGAATAAAAGATCTGAATTTAATAAATTATTTAACTTATATTATATATAAATAATTTATAATTATAAAAAAATATTATTATTATTATATATATATATAATAAGTAAAAAAAACCCATTTCAATTTTCCGATCGCGGACCACCGTGAATGCTACGCCATCTGATTTCTTTTATCTTTTTTTTTAATTTTTAATTAATTTAATAAAATATATTTTAGTTGATTAAAAATAATTTTAGATAATTATAATAATTATTATACTCAAATTAATTAAATATATATCTTAATTAATTAAGAATAATTTGAGATAATTATAATAATTATTGTACTTAAAATAATTTATAACTCATAATTATTATAATTGCTTAATATTTATATTCATGTTTATATCTAAATTTGAAAAAATAAAATTTAGTATATTAGTCTTTGTAATATAATTTTTTAATTGTGTTTTTGTATTTTGATTTTTAATATAAATATGTTTAAAAATAGAAGAAATTATATTTTTAAAAGAGAGAAAAATGCAAAAAAAAAAATTAAATTCAATTTGACCATAGTAATTTTAGATACAATATAGGGGCATATTTAGTTAATTAAAGACCAAAAAAATGTCAAAATAAGCAAAAAATCGTAGCAGAAATTTACTTAAGGCTCATGCATCCCACCTTCCGTTAGTTTCTAAAGAAAGGAGTTTTTTTCTAAATTTATTACAACACAGGAAGATTTTAGCCTATTTTTAAAATATAGAGATTTTTTTAGCCATTTGAAGAGAACACAGGGGGTAAAATAAAATTTTTTATCAAAAAAATAAAAAGCTCTTTTAACATTTACTAATTTCCTCAACCAAAAAAAAAAAATCTTTTTCTAATTTTATTCTCAAAAACTTAATTGAATATAGTCAATAATTATTAAATGAAGCGTATACTAAAAAAACTAGTGTCGAAACATAATATTGTAACTCAAATTCAAAATTTTTGATTAATTATAAAAGTTTAAGATCTTAATTAAAATGATATGAGATCTTACAGAATCAAAAAATTACACAACAAGAAGTAGTCATGCACAAAACACATGATAGATAGTTGCACAATAATATAAAGCACATAAATTCCATCGATAGCGGAATCACTAAATATTAGTATACTCTTATAACATTGCAGTCCCTATCATCGTGCCCATTAAAAACAAAAAAAAGAAAGAAAAATTAAAAAGAAGTTAAAAACACAGAGACACACACACACACTAAATTAGCTAGAGTGATTAGTCAAGAATTGCTAATTGCAGGTAATTAGGTGTGTCTACTCACAACTGAGTAGTGATTTAGGTATCTAATCTCCCTTCGTTTCCCAACCAAAACATATCCCATTTTAGCATACAAGAATTAAATTAAAATTTTGTTATACCTAAATGGTAGTAATAGGCATAGGGCCCTCTACTTAGAAAAATTAGATGAGATCGTGCTACTTCCATTCTTAATTCAATCCACCAATCATTGATTCAAATATACCAAGCGTGGAAGGGGCATTGACCGTGGATCACTTTTTAGGGGCATGCATCTTCCGACAACACATCCTTTCAACTTCCTAAGTTACATATTTAGTATGTGTAAGAAATTCGTACCTAGCCTACACTCACTTCATGTACCCACTATTCTAATTATTAATTTAAGTAAGAAATGAGGGGATGGGGATTTCTCATAAATTTTAATTCGAATCGAATTTGATTATATTTAAATTAATTATATAATAATTAAGTATATTATATCTATTATATGATTGATGTATAATTTTAAAAAAATAATCAATTACATTAATTATATAATTAATTTAATTTGATCAGATTGAGTTTGGGTAATATTTTCCAGAGTTGATTAATCATTATTATAGGTATTGCGTATAACTTTCCTGTTAGAGATGGTTGTTAGGCATTGTGGAACAGTCCACAACCATAATTAGCATCTCTCCATGAAGAGAAAGGAAAAGATTGGTTAAGAGAGTAGGAAAACATGATTGGTTAAAAGGAAGCATATGTTTTAATTTGTTGTGGGCTTTAATCTTTTTATTATAAAAAGTTATATACATTGAATTTTATTAGAAGAATATAAGTTTTTGTTATGATTCATTATCATTATCAAATGTTAAAAAGTGTGAAAAATGTGGTTGTGAAACATTTATTAGCAGTTGTTTTTGCATACAAGACCCAAACAATAGTTATAATTAAAAGTCACGTATAAATATTTTGAATATAGCTAAAATCACTACAAATATTAATTATTTTTTTATCATAACTTGAAACTTTGGTGTTATTTCTTTTTCTTAATCCTGGTAGATGACATTGGTTTTTTATATTTTGTTTTTAATTCTAGTTTTCTGCTCGAAATTAATCCCCATTTATGGTTCGTGGTTGCTGCTAGCCAAATAGAATTTTTCAATGATGGGGTACTAATACAGAACTTCCCACTAAATAAATCGACCTTACACATGTAAATACGATAATACC
Source organism: Sesamum indicum (assembly GCF_000512975.1). Taxonomy (NCBI): domain Eukaryota; kingdom Viridiplantae; phylum Streptophyta; class Magnoliopsida; order Lamiales; family Pedaliaceae; genus Sesamum; species Sesamum indicum. The sequence goes on along the minus strand of NC_026146.1, from coordinate 16,830,818 downwards.
TTACACCATTGCACCAATACTTCGAGTTTATTTGTTGTGATTTAGAGTCATGTATTGCTTATGAAATAACTTATTTTTTTTTAGTGTTTTAAATATATATATATATATTATAATAAATGCATAATTTGTCATATTTTTATGAGGATAATGTCTTCTTATAAAAGGTTAAATGCTCCTAATCATATGATTTTTGGCAGGTGATTCAAACTGCTCCACTGCTATCTGGTATATGCATGTAGATGGATTAAGGTTTTGCATGAAAAACATCTAAGCCCATTAAGCCTTCACTCTAGGCGGCCCAATTGGGATATCTATGAAGCCCAAACAGAAGGGCCAGACCAGAATATGGGAGGGCTGAGCCTTAAACATAAACTTGATGAAATGAGAGATTAATAAAAAATAGGAAAGATGAGAACGAAGAAGGAGGCCTTGAAATGGCTAAACAAACAGAAAATAAGAAAAGAAGAAACCCAACTTACACAAAGAAACATATGTGTTTACACATTAAACGTACAAACAAATCAGACAAAGTTAATTTGGAGTGATTTGCCAAAACCACATGAGCTACGGCCTACATCATCAATTCCCCGGACCATTAATATGGTGGCCAATCAGCATACATTGGATTAAGTAATATTGGTGGTTGCGAATTGAACACTAACTTGTTGATGAAAGAGAAGCATGCAAACTGGTCTGAGAAACACATTACTCCACATCATGTTTCTTGGTATATACACAGTACTGAAAGCTACCTCTCCCTAAGTACATGACATTGGCATGTTTTCCACATCAATTGTAAATGAGAAGTTTGAGTGGTTTACAACTTTCAAGTTCCCATCTTCTTAGTAAGGCTTCTTTTCAAGACAAATCTAAAAGACTTTTACAAAGTTAAAATGGATAATAATTCACGGAATGAAGTACCGATCAAGTTGCAAGTTAGGATATGAGGATTCCACTCCTTAGAAACATATGTAACGAGGCCCTACTTTTCAGACACAATATGCGGTGTTAATTTAATGATCTTTGTCTCCGTATCTATTTATATAATGGTATTTATTTAGGTGTTTGAGTAGAGTTAGACAAACTAGACCAAATTTATTTCATGAAAAAGTAGTTCTCCATAACACGAATGCCTCGATCTCTCCATTTTAATTTGCCAAAGCGGACTTTGTAATAATAACAAGTTCCAACCTAATGAAATAAATATTGAACTAGCTTATATTATTAGTTCGATAATGTCTAGTCCAATAAAGTAAACATGCACTTAAGTTTTGCTTTTATTTAGTTATTTGCTCGAAGACTGATCACTATTATTGATTAGGAAAGATTCAAAAGATCATAAATTGTTTACAGACTGTTTATATTACTCATCAACAAAGTCGTGACATTGGTTGAGAAAGAATTTGCACACATAATTTTTGACAAAAAAATGAATTATTCTTATTAATTGTGCCAACATATGTATTATGTACTCCCAAGAATACTAAACACTATTGATAAGGATATCTTGCATCATGCGCTTGAATTAATAAAAAATCCACCGAACTTGATCAATCATTGATGCCATTATTCTTACAGAGATATGTCTTTAGACAGCTATAGTTATACACTGATCATCTTCATAGGCAGTGTGCGTGTGTGTGTGTTTTATTATAATATATATATATATATATATATATATATATATATATAAAAGATCCTCGTGTAAGGTCGTCATTTCCCCTGATCTAGCTACTTTTGATTTCTGCTAACTCCAAAAAAAATCCAGGCGGGGGGGCCTATATATATTCTGTCTTTATTTGTTTATCATAAACATGCATTGATTGGGCATTAAATTAAAATATCAAAATATACTAAGAAAAGTTGAAAACAGTAATGCTTTTTATGTTGATCCCATGATCGATTCGATGATTAGACCAAAACATGCATGTATATATGCTTTGGTTTTTTGAAACGCCAAACTAATTTGCACTCAGCCTTAAAAGGTGCGTTGAAGATAATCAAGAACACACTGAATTAATTAATTAATTTCCATATTCTTTTTCTTTTCTTTGATTTAATTTCACCATTTTATTATGCATTCATGGCATATTCATGTTAATTAATTGTCTTATGCAGGAATTACTCCAATGATCCAATATCTCCAATCACATGATTCCCGCGCGGGAACAATGTGATTTTTTCTGGGGATTGTCTTCGATAGGAAATTCTTTCAATAGTTCTTTTTTTTTTATGGGGTCTATTGCAATTGATCTTGCTATCGAAAATCTATCATAAATTTTAATTTGTTATGTATATCCGTCACAAAAATCCATCGAAAATAAGCACTTGTTTTGTATTGAGTATACTAATCACGTTACAAATTCTAAACCATGGCATGACATGATGAAAAAATTGGTTCGTTAGCATTTTCATTTTTTATGTACATATATGTATGGACGTCTATAGTGAGATCTATGGACGTCAACCACAAGATTCAGCATAAATAGAAAAATCTACAATGTATGATTGTTACACCTAAAGTTAGATATCAGTTAATGATAAAAGGTTAAATCAGAATCACATGGGCGTGATGATGCTTTTTTATTTTTTTCTTTTCATACCAAAAACTGATGATTCCTAATCATGCATAATTATTCCAACTGTTGTAGTGGGTGCACTTCAATAATAATCCTGAACCACCTCCATCACATACCTCCAATTTCCAAAAGCATACAAGAAATACACTAAAGTTGATAGACAGGGAAACATTCTAAACTGTACATAAAGATGCAAATCGTGAGCAACTTTCAGAGACTGAAAAAGAAAAAGAGAAGGCAGAATCTGCGACCTGATTCTTGATTCCAACCATTACCAAGAAATATTATATTGTAATATGAACTCCAAAATTAGCATTAATTATATGGAATAATTATGGTTACACTGTGGCAGCGCTGGGGATTTGTGTGCCAATCTTGATTCTGTCGAGATGGGTTGTTTCATAGACAGGCAGGCTACTGGAGTAGAAATCTAACTCATGGCTTGGTAAATCAAAGAGATCAGAGCTTGAATCGCTGTCTGCACCGTCGTCTGCGTTACTGAACTTCCTGAATTCCCAGTTCGTGGTGGAATTCCTGGTTGGAATCCCCGCCGCGGGATTCCCGTTCCTGGAATTTTTCCCTGGATCGCCGCTGCTGATTCTGTATTTTTCTTCCATCCAGGCGTAGTCTGTGACCTTTTTCTCCGCAAACAGCGCTTTCTCCAATGTGGGCCTGAAATTCCCACTGTTTTGAGTCCTGGAAATCTCCTGCTGGAGATCAGCCAAGTTTCTGAATTCCTTGTATGATTTTGTGGGAGTATTTGCGTAAGGAGGAGGTGTTCTGAACCCCGAACTCGACGATGAGAACAACGATGACTTGGAATCAGTGCTCGCAGCAGTACTACTGATAGTGCTGCTTGTGATTCTAAAATGGCTAATGCTGCTTCGTCTTTTCCTCCTTCCGCCAGGGCTTTCTTCTTCCAAGCTATCCTTCATCGTGCTGCCAGATTTCGATTTTTTCTTCTTTAAATGTGTTTGACTGAAGAGGGAATTCAAGAAACTAGCCAGCCTGCCGCCTGGAGAGCTAGGCTGCTTGTGTTTCTTCTTCTCTTTGATCATCTGCTTCTGATCCA
>NC_026146.1:16806877-16827157 GCF_000512975.1 Sesamum indicum | reverse complement strand
TTTCTGATCGGCATGTCCAGGCTCATCCTGGCAGCAGCAGCTCTTTGAACATGCTGCTGCTTTTCGTCTCTGATGAACTTTTGAGCAAAGTTTACACCATTGACAATGTAGGCGCCAGGATTTTGATCAATATTGACGCTGGAGAAGTATCCGGCCGCCTCGAAAACATCGAGCTCCCCGGAATCATTCCTCCAGTGGAACGAATTCTTGTACATCTTATTAGGGTCTGATGAAAACCCTGTGACAGACATGGACATTGTTTAATGATCGTTGTTGAAAATGAAAAATGTATGGTGTTTTCAAACTTAGGACTAAGTATTTATAACCAAACAAAAGTATATATGTACGTAGTATGAATTAATTAATTGGAAGGGGGTATAAGTTGTTGTGAGCTTTTAGTGAGAAATGTGTGAAGGTGTTTGAAATGATTGAGAATAAAGGTTTTGCAGCGTCCCTTTTTTTATAGTAATCATATGCACTCTTAATCATTTTATTTATGACTAACCAAAGGTACATTAATCAACTTTTCTTTCTTAAATTCCATTTTTCTTTCTTTAGTCTTAATATTTTTATAAGTTATTTTTGTCTGCATACTTAGGAGGTGGTCTTTATAACTATTTAAAATAAGCATTTATCAACTTATTATTAAAAATAAATTGAACAAGTGTTTTTCTATTTTCAATTTTCAATTTTTTTTTTCTTTTAATTGCAAAATTAAGCTGAATTAACCCAAATTTATAAACAAATCTCTATCAATATCTGCAGTTAATTGATAAAATTATATATATTAAATTTATTCCCAAGCGCTCCAAATTCAATTTTTTTTTCAACTTTTCATTTTCATTTTAAAAAACTCACAATTTCTGCTAGTATTTAACTTACAACTTTCATTATAATTTATTCTCTTGCAAAAGCAACAACCATTGCAAGCACCTTTAGGGATAATTACACACCTCTTCTTTGAAATTTGGTATAATTATACGTAAATTCCATGTAGGTTGAAAAATAACATCTAGTACCCCTAAAGTTTTATTCTGTCTAATAAATAACTCTACCCGTTAGTCAAATTCACTGGCTTTGCTGATATTAATAAAAAAAACTAAATAAATATTGATATTTTCCTTCGATTGACTTATTGCATGTCAAATAATTTTTTTCAAACTAAACTACCTTCATAAGGGTGAAAATATACCTCCTCAATCACATTAATGCGTGAATATGTATAAGAATAATTGGATCAAATTTTCTTAGAAGTTTATAACATGTCCATTAATTTCATGGGTCTTACATAATCCATATGAGATGTGGCATCAAAATCTTTCTCTTTAATTATATATAGTAATTACACAAAATCTTTTTCTTTTGCTTTAATTTATTTTTCTTGGAAATTAGTAATTAATATGTTTTGTTAATCCCAACTGATTTATGCTTTTCAGAAAATGGGTAGTGTTTCCAGTGAGAAGCCACTTATTTGTTGAACATATGTAAGAGGGTGTGGGGTAGAATGAAACAAGCTTTAATGGTTGCCAATTGCCATATGTGTGGAAACCCAAAGATGGGTGTAGTGTTTTGTGGGGGGCAACAACCTATCTTCCTTGGATGCTTTCCTCTTTTTCCTTTCCTTGGATTTTCTCCTGCATATCTATAAACAACACTAATTACTTTACACTTTCAATATATATAATTCAATTTTCATTTTTTTCTTTTTTGGGTGGGGGGTGGGGGAAATCCATATTAATCTTAATTATTAATAATGCCTCACCAAGAAAAAAACACACACATAGTGAGGAAAGATAGGTTATTAAATCAAATTTATTGTCCTGTGTGTTATAGTGCAAGTGGTAATTTAACGACTCTGGTTATGGGAGTAGTAAATTAGAATCTATAATTTAATTATTTTTAATAATTAGAGAGATTTGTTTACTAAAATTTTATAATTCGTCGAAAATTATTGATGTGGACAAAATTAGGGTTTTTTAAATTGGAATTTTTGCTGACAAAGCATCCAATTATGCAAACTATGACTAAATTGTATTTTATGTTCTATATATTTGGAGAGTCTTATTTTAAGAACTGTAGTTGTAAAAGACAGACAATTAAATATTCATAATTTTGTGCATTTTCAGGACTCGTTTTTTTCTTTTCAAATTAAAACCTCAATTTTAAAAACATTAACTCCGTCAGCAATTTCTGACGAGTTATTGTTAAAAATTATTGAATTATGGATTATAATTTATCCCTCATGTAGTTAGAGTTCTTAAATTATTACCCCATAACCCACATGACAGTAAATATAATTTAGCCATCAAAATTATATTAAGACAACTTTGAATCAAAGGCGACTCCTTCAAATATACTCGGGGAAATATAATTAATTTAAATTTGACCGATTAATCTGAATTAGAATTATCGCGGCCACTGCACGCTGTCTACTGACCATACTATTATTTGAAAGTCCCAAATTTTGGTTTTAGTTTAATATCTTGTCGTGTATTTGACATAAGTACTATTTAGCATCTGTAAATAATTAAATTCAAACATAAATAGATTAACCTTAATTACACAAAAACACTCATCCAAGAATTCATTATTATCTGCATGCATGCAATTATACATTGTGAGAAATCAATAGCGTTCAATTTTAAACAATCAGCTCATCAGTTAATTATACACAATTAAGGGAGATTAGTACGTAGTTAGTTGAAGTATTATTTTCACAGGTAAGGCGAAACGAATTGTCAAAGTCGAATTGGAGGGTTGCTTTCTGTATCAGTACACTCTGTCGTCATAGTCTCAAGTAGCGCTTTCAAGTCCATTTTCTCAATCTATCACCATCTTCAACAGAAGTCGCAATTTCAATCCATATCTCTTTAACAACCATCAAACTTGTGGCTTTCAAAGCTCTGTGGCCCTTTTCTCCTGTTGGATTATTTTTATTTTTGAAATGAAACCCTCATATACTGTTTAAGTGGGTTTGGTGCAATTTAACCACTATAGTATTGTAAATGAGCAAATGTATCTTTTTATATTTTTAAAATGGAGCAATTTTATTTTCCTATGGAAAAGGATAAATTGTTTTATTTTAAAAAACACGTTTTGCTAACAAAAAAAAACATAAAAGAATGTTTTTCACACATCCCATATAAATAGAGGTTGCTTGTATTTATTTATTTATTTATTCCTATAGAATTAATATGAAAATATCAATCAGGTATATCCTAATATCTATGAATCAAAGGCAAGCAACAGCAGGGCCACATATAGGTACATGTAAAGCCCACATCTACTCCTTCTCGTTGCCTTATTGGGTAAGTTATAAGTTACTTCCAGTAAAGACAGGTTGTTAGTTTGAAAAATTGTATAGATGTGAAGGGAGTTGAACAAAAGACCTGAATTGTGACGGTCATCGTTTAAACTTTTATTTACTGGAAAAAGTTATCGACCAATGGCGGGTTCACATGTGTGATGCTCCAGTCTATCCAAACTCCATATTAAACAAAGATGTTTGGATGGATGTATGGTCGGTTTCAGTTGGCAGACAGCAGGGATTAAAAGTAGAGATGTATGGCCATTGTTCTCCAATGAGTCCCATCTGGTGCCCTATGTCTGAGGTCTCCCACCCATTCCTAACAACACTCACTTTATCAACATTTTTGTTCTCATCTCTTTCTCAACCTTCATGCACTTATCATCATCCAAACCTCTCTTCATATCTTCCCCATATTATATACCACTTGTTTCTTTCTTTTCTTTTTAATAATTTCAATTAATTCGATTCAAGTTAAGAGATCACAATTAAAAAGTTGTCAGTTCGAGTTCTACGAATATGTCTGCATATCTCTATTTGAATGTATTTATTGATTTAGAATTTGAGAATTTGATTTTAAACTATTTATGTATTGAATCAACATTTAACAATGTAAAAACTGCTTCCAATTGAAAAAATAAAAAATAAAAAAATCAAGGGTTGTGAGGATGGAAATTTTATTCAACTAGGGCCAAAAAAGTGGGCCTGTTTACTTTGGCCCATTATCTTCATTCTTCACTTCCGAATAAGCAAATAAGACTGATGTTGGTACTGCATTTGGGCTAGTAAGGCCCAATTGTCAATTAATTTACGATCATTGCTCTCAACCACTCCTTTAATTAATGAATGGATAATAAACTTACCCAAGCTTTTATTTATTTATTTTTTTTAACTGTCATTTATATATAGCAAGACAAAGATACTAGAAATTTGGTGCATAAAATTTATTTCAAGAATTCAGAAATACTCAACTTTTGTCTAAGTACAATGACAAATTCAAGGGGTGTGGGCAGGTCCCCCAAAGTTTTGAATTTTTGAAAAAAATTATACATTAAATTTATTTTTTACATATCCTCCCCCAAATTTTATATATATATATATATATAATTATACATAAACTTTATTTATGTTTATATACTGGTCCCCGCAAATTATTTAATTGCCCCCAATAATGTGAAATTCATATATAAGTATAATTTTTCAACCCCTCAAATTTTCATTTCTAAATCCGTTCCTATCTAAATATATATTTATCGAGCGTGTTTCCACTGATGCAAAAATAAATAAATCCACGGTATAACTACCAAAATAAAATTGGCTAGAATCCGACTATGTTTTTTTTGGGGGAGGAGGGATACATTACGATTGGCTCCCTTAAGCTTTGTTATAATTCATGTGGATATTTATAATTTTTCAAATAATAAGGGGATATTTGTATAATTTATTTTTTTTTTCACAAATGTTGTAAAATGTTGTATGCAATAAGTACAATTGAAGTTTATTAGTTGTATTAATGTCAAAGGTGTTAATTTATGAAAACAAGTACAAAAAAAAAAAAAGCCTCATTGTTAGATCAGAAAAATAAGCCTATGTAAGTATTGACATAAGAAGAGTAGGTTTCTTTCCAGAAGACATGGGAAAACATAGAAGAGTAGTAGGGAGGCAGCCAATGAGACGTAGACACGTTGGGCACTTTATGTCTCAATCCCAGGTCTATTTTTGATACAGTTAAGAACGTGGAGTTCAGAGTGTCCAACTTTCTTGGATGTCCGAGATTTCACATTTCACTTTATTCCTATGTTTAATCTTTTCCATTCCCGTTCCCAGATGATAACTCACACTATAAAAATTATAATAATAATAATAATAACAAATTAATATTATATATTTCTTAATATAAAAAATTGACATAACAAACGATATAATTTCTTATTATTAATAATTAGTTATGCATGTATGTGGATAACTGCAATTTACCTTATGTGATATTATAAATGAGTAAATTATTTTTTTTACGTAAAATAAATATCAACTTAACTTTTTGTAATTTTTTAAAATAGAGCAATTATATCATATTTAAAAAATATTAAAAAATAATTTACTTATTTGTATCATCATATAAGATTGCTTGCATTTTTTGCGAGGCCAAAAAAGGACTATTAACAGACCAAGAGACACAGAAATGGACCATTTTAAGGTATATAATTGTATAAATTAGTAAAGACAATTTTGATATAATTATTAGTAAAATTTTGTGATGGTTGCTGCTATTTCTTTGGTGCTAAAACACCCCCTCAATTTAGAGAAAGTGATGCTAAATTAGGTGATAGCGATTAACTATTGTATATCGGATAAATTAATTATAATTATCAAATATCTATATCTAATGGCAATCAACAATTATGACAATCATATACTAATTATCAATATCATATAACTATAATCTAATCAACGTTTGTTATTTAATTAATTGGAATAATATTTTATTATTAAAGTATAATAACATTCCCACGACGAATCCGTGAGCTTAAAGTTATAGGCCTCAATATTATGAATTGAATTAGGTATGATGAGCATATGCAATGAATTAAGATAGGTAGGCTCAGTAAAAAACGAGAAGTGATCACAAGGAAATGTTGCTACCAATAAGATAATGACCATACCTTCCTTCCATAACTTGCCTTTCTTGTCCTTTCCTTTTCTACGTACGAATTAATGTTGAGATTTGACTCTCATTAATTCAACAGACAGACTCAAAAGTTGAATTCACTCAAAGACTACTGTGTAATGTGGCGTTCGATTGAATGTTCATTTTGTCCAAAAGCTCTTGTGGTAGGTGGTGTTTGTTTTTATTGGAGTGTCAGTACGAACTTATCTTAAAAATTGTATGACTAAAAGAAAACATAGTTTGGTCCACAATTTTTGGCTTAATTGGTAAGAATGAATTATTTACAATCATATAAATGTAGATTTGGTTTTCTCCATCAATATAAGAACTACGTCATTAATAAGTAATGTGTGAATATTTCTATAAATAATTAATTATGATATTAGGAACATTCCCTGCTCATAATTGTGATCAAAATTGAAACCATTAATTAAGATTTATTGAAGAAAACAAAGAAAGAGGAGAACTTTAAGTGAGTTTATATATTAGGTAAATTCCTTATCACTATTAAATATCAGGAAATGATAATGCACGCTGACAATCATAATGAAATTCATACACATAATTTTAAAAATATATCTATTTAATATATATATTATGGAATAATATTGATAAGGGTATATCATACCTACTCATAAAAAGACATAAATAACCCTTCAACAATACTAAAATACCACTGGAGCCCCAGCATCCGCATCTTTCTATTTCGAGTCGGGCCACATCTTCCTATCTTGGCTCGAGTTGCTCAATCCGACCCGTTCTGATGACCCAAGATTTAGATCATAAATCATCTAATAACTTATGATTTGATATGACACCACGTGGACCAGAAGGTTTGCACATTTAGCCCCAGAGAAGGAGTATATGCATGAAGGTACCACCTCCTCGTCATGGAGGTCGTGCTAGTATCTGAAAAAGATTATCTTCATGAAGGTTGCACACCTCCAACGAGATCGCATTATTTGTCTGAAAAAGACTAGTCCAAAAATCTAAAAAAGAATATTGTCATGGAGGTCGCACAATTGTCTGAAAAGAAGTAGTTGAAATTTTTGAAAAAGAGTATCGTCGTTGAGGTTGCGCTACTATCTAAAAAAAATTATCATCATGGAGGTCGTGCACTAAGATCGCCCTAGTATTTGAAAAATTAAACTATCGTCATGGTGGAGATTGCATTATTGTCTGAAAAATGTAGTTGAAAAAATAAAAAAAGATTATCATCATGGAGGTCGCGCACAAAGGTCGCGCTAGTATCTGAAAAAGATTGATCTAGAAAAAAATCATTTTAATCTGAAAAAGATCACCTTAATCTGAAGAAGATTTTTTATCTGAAAAAGATCACCTTAATTCGAAAAAGATTTTTAATTTGAAAAAAATCACTTTAATCTGAAAAAAAAGGTTTTGATCTAAAAAGTATCACCCCTAGATCTGAAAATGACCACCTTAATCTGAAGGAAATTTTTGATCTGGAAAAGATCACATTAATTTGAAAAAAAATTGATCTGAAAAAGATCACCTTAATGCAAAAAAAAATTTAATCTAGAAAAAATCACCTTGATCTGAAAAGATCACCTTAAATCTAGAAAAGATTGTCCAAGTATCTCGCTCAAGAGATTGAGGTTCTCAATATAAAATTTGAAAGATTTCTAAGACCCCGAGAGATAAAGAGGCGGCATTCTACTTCAAGTGTTTTTCTACATCTTCAAGTGCTCTTTCAGGTACACTTAAAGAAGTGGGGGACTTATGATATAGTTATATCATACACACTTAGAAATAGTCATAAATAACCCTCCAACAACACTAAAATACTACTGGAGCCCTGAGATCCGCGTCTTTCTATCTCGACTTGAGTAGCTCTACCCGACCTGCCCTAATGACCGAGATCTAGACTATAAATTATTTGAGAACTGATGATTTGGGATGACGCCACATGAACTAGAAGGTGGGCGCATTTAGTCTTATAAATACCCTCATTCCATAGCATTTATGGTAAGATATATTCATTACTTGCTAACTCATTTACTACTTAAAATCGTTATTTATCATCTCTAACTTGAACTGACTTAGGCATTGGAAGAGTTTCGCCGAGGAGCATCTCGACTAGTTTAATATGTTTTTCTCTTATTAAAAACTACTAAAATATTTGGGACAACCATACTGGATGACGGATTATCACCCCTTAAAAAATCATATCATATTGTATCATAAATCACCACCTCTTGAAAGATCACAAATTTGACCCGAATGAAATATATAATAAAGAGGGTCATGTCTAATCGCACACATATATTGATGACTTTAACATGAATGTTTTGTTTTGCAATGAATTAAAGTTGTGAGGATGGACGACAAGTGTTAAAGAAAGCACAATCATTTCCGTGCTGTGGTGAGTGACACATCAATTCTTTTTCTCCCCCAAAAGGAATTGGAAGGGACGTCAAGGTAGGGCTGTGTTGCCCATCTCCTGCTCCCCTCACACGTCAATTTCCTTAGGTTTTCCGATTCACATTTCTCTCGCTGTCAAATCTCAATAAACCTACTTTCTTTCTTTCTGGTTTTTTTTTTTTTTTTTTTTTAATTACTAATTTTTTGGTGTTTCATTCTACTTAATTTTTTTATTATTAATTACTGAATTTATAACAAACACTAATTTCGTAACATAATAATAATTAATGTGACTAGCTATTTATGTATGGTTTCAGAAAAACCCTTCATTACTAACTTATATGTAATTAATTAAGCATGCTTTAAACGATGAAAATTAGTGTATATGTTTTTACGGACCTTAGGTCGTGGTTATATATATATATACAACTTTAACTGGGAACTGTACGTAAATCCTGTCGGAGGTCGTTCCTTGCAAGAAAAAATTTAAGTTAAGGAGAACTCCAGAAATTCAAAATACGTACATTAATACTCAAAGAAAGTGCTGAAACGTATATTATATATATGATTGCAGCTGTGCTGCTAACTATGGGACATATTTAAGTTGTCTTCTACAGGACAATGAACATATATATATATATATATATACAAATATACAGATGCTCACAGTACTGCTAAAATCGTTCCCGTACTTTCAGAAAAGGGACCAGCCTTAACTAGATTTAATTAGGAAGACATCAACTTTGACTCCAAATATTTCAAACAAGAATTTCTTCCTTAATTACATCATCTAACTTTATATCATTAATATGTCGTGAAGACTTTAAAATCCACAAAAGTAGGTATAGACAGGATATATATATATATATATATGTCCGAAATTGGGATTGGAATAGCTTAATTTTGGAAAGTGAAAAATGAAGTTAGTTTAATTGGTTATGCTAGTCTTGGTGAAACATTAATAAAATAGAGATCATGAGAACAAGTCTGGATATCTGGGGGTGGGGGAGTTTGGTATCAGTTGAGACCTACTAAAAACTAGTTTTATAATTCTAAAAAATATTTAATTTATATAATCAAAGTGATTGTTCTAAATACGTACGTGAAAATAATATTTTTGAGTGCACAAGTACTTATTTATGAGTACTTTAAAGTTTCAAATATATTAATTTCTTACTTTATGTATATTAAGTATAAATTAAAAATTTACATTATTGTTTTAATCTAGAATCAGTATTATATTTGCAATAGTCTGATCCAAATAAAAGTCTTGGCTCAAAAAATTAAAACCCAGCAGGATCCGGTCACAAGTCTGATAATTAGGGTTTGCTTTGACTTGTGAATTCAAATTCTCTACGACTGTGTAGAAGATGTTAGGACAAGTTGAATGTCATTTCATCGATCTGTCTATATATATAGGGCTGAATTGTCTTGTCCAAGAAACTCACAACAAAACCTAGTGGGCCTAAACCCACTGCTCTCTATTTCTCCTCAAATTAAATTACCATACGCCCCGAAGAAAATAATTAGATTAAAATAAATTATTAGGATTTTCTAAAGTACTTCGAAAAATCAAAAAAAGAAGAAGACCTGATGACTTGTTTTAGTTAAGAATTTAACAATCTTTCTTAATTACTTGAATTCATCATATTAGTGAAACTAATTATACACATAAAACTTATAGATCTGATAATAAAATTTAATATCCTAAAATTTCAAAAAAAATACTTCATTATATATATATACATATAGATCAGCTTATGAATTTAAATATATTTCTAAACAACCGTGTGCAAACACCCTTTTAATTCACTACAAGAAAAAGACTCGAAAACTATGAAAAATTTTGATACTAATTAAAATCACAACTAATTAGCAAATCAAATTCATACTAATTCATTGCTAGTCTAAATTATTAGCAACGAATTCTAATATTTTGTAAGAAATATATATATGTCATTGCTATTAGCATTATTTTTTGTAGTGATTAAAACAAGTTGTGACTATCATAGGTGTTATAGATTCTTTGCGTAGTATTGTAATATCATCATATATATATACATGTATGTATATGAGCTTTTCCTAGAGCACAGGCACACAGTAGGTAGGTAGTTTAATTTCTTTTTAAACCTGAGTTCTTGCATTGGGACAAAGTTATTTCTACTTTCACTTTATGTTATATCTTGTTAGGCAGGAGGGAGGGTTTTCTTGCATTGCTCACACAGTAAAAAACAAAAAGAGGAAAACACAAGTACACAACAGGGCATCCCATCATCCTACTTTACATCCACAATTAATTAAACCCATGTGTGTGTGTATATATCTTGTTAGAAAAGAAGTGGAGGATAGTAGAATAGTTTTACTAATTAAATTTCCACTTGCGTCTTACAACAAATGAAACAATGTAGGGTATTCATAGATATGAAAAACACCCTTCAAACTCCTATAATAATTCAAGAACTTGACCAACTAAAATACATGCATAGTCTTTTAGATTTTATCAATACTTAATTTAGTTTATTTTTCCAACATATATATATGTATGATGTAACACACAAACACACACATATATATGTATGATGTATGTATGTATGTGTGTAAGAAATTAACATGAAGGCATGCACAGTTGCACATATGAGGCAAAACCTAAGACCTGCCCCACTAGGCAACAGCATTTCCTACCCTAGAAAAGCTGAAGAAGAAGGGGGATAAAAAGTTAAAATATAGAAGAGAAACAAAGAAACACTTGCAACCTGTACAATCCCATAAATGTTTCTCATCTCTTATTTTTCTGCAGGATTTGAATTATATAACATACATATATATTCAAATTAAAAAAAAAAAGAAAGAAAGAAAGAAAGAATCTTGGTTGCATTGAGAGCAGGTACAGAAATTATATATATAAATATAATATATATATATAGGGTAATGGGGAGAGGGAAGGTGGAGCTGAAGAGAATTGAGAACAAGGTAAATAGACAGGTGACTTTTGCAAAGAGGAGAAATGGGCTGCTCAAGAAAGCCTACGAACTCTCTGTTCTCTGTGATGCTGAGGTTGCTCTCATCATCTTCTCCAACAAAGGCAAGCTCTATGAGTTCTGCAGCAGTTCTAGGTGTGTCTCTTTTCATTTCTCACTCTATCATCACTCTGTTTGTGTCTGTTGTCTTCATGACTGGCTTAGAAATTAGGGGTTTTCTACTTGATTTTGTGAGTGTTTATGTGGTTTTTTTTGAAAGACTTAGGATTTAACCTTTTTGGGGTTTTCTTAATGTTTGTGGTTTTCTCACTCACTGCGTGTTTCTTGACAGACGGACTTAGAAATTAACGTTTATGGGTGTTTTTCAGTTTATTTTTTGTGAATTAATTCTTGACAGAATTTGAAATTAAGTACCTCTGTGGGGTTTTACTAATTTTCTGACTACTGTTAATTAGGCCCTTAAAAGGAAGAGATGAAACAGAAAATGAGAAGAAAATAGGTTTTTCTTGTTCGACTTTGTTTAGGTTGTCGGGCGCTTAGAAGGAGCAGTTTCGATTAACAAATTAAAGAAGAAGAAAAAAATAGGTTATTTTTTCGATTACTTTTGTTCAGGTTGTCAAGTCCTTGCAAGGAGGAGATCGCTTGAACAATAAATCGTGGGTCTTTAATTTTTTTTTTTTATAACTAAATTCTGGATTAATTTTTAGGTAGTGATATTTTTTGTGGTGTCCGATCCGATGGTTTTGATCTTGTATTAGAAAATTAATGTTCCCTTTTTATGATTTTGAGAGATGATTTCTGCAGGTAGTGAAGTGAGTTCTTTGCAGTGTATATGTGTAAGAGATGTGATCAGTCTTTTCTTGTACTGCGACCCATCCCCACAAAAAGAAAAGTAATTTCGTGCATTTAGTTAAAAACTGGCAGTGATCAGAAACCTTAAAATCTTGATATTTCATCTCAATGTTAACGCTCATCATGTCTATAGAATTTCAAAATCTCTCTCTCTCTCTATATATATTATATATCATGGTATATCAAATTTTATATATATTTGTATATCAACCGTACAAAAACTATTATATTATTACAGTTATTTATTTATTTATACTAATCTAAACCATCAAGTACGTCTGGTCAAATCCGAATTAATGTGATTGGTCACATAACAAGTATATCACGCTTGATCTGATCTATGATTTGATCGATCAAACTTGATTCGAACAAAAAATTTACCATATAGAAAAAATTCTTTCTAACATCTTACTTTTAGCTAAAAATGTTGCAAACATCAAAAGAAATTAATCACATATTATGGAAAAATGAGAAAACATTACATACTAGAATAAATGCACACGCGAAAGCTATATATATACAAACAAATTTTGTGTTTTCGACACAAATTGCCAAATTCGTAAGTATATAATATATATATATATATGTTTGCCTTAATTAGTTACATTATGGAACATGCATGCTAACATTAAAATCCTAAGTTTCAACCTCCACATGTTAAAAGTAAGAAGTCTTTAATTAGCCCTACCCTACAGAGACATGAATACATATTCATATACTGATGAATTTACTCTCTGGAATTTAATTTTTCCTGCACATATATATGTATGTCTATGAGTGTATATATATATATATATATCATGCGCCCCTTAATTTATTCTTTAATGTTAGTATGGGCGCGACATTGGAGAGATATCACAGAAGCAGCTATGGTCCACTTGAAGCACACCAATCTCCCCATAATGAACAGGTAGCATAATTATATATAATTATATTCGCAGTCGAAATATATTGAACTATATAGCTCATATCATACTCTTATGCCACAAATTATACACACATTTATTCCAAACCCCCTTCATGATCAGAAAGAAAGTGCTGTATATATGTATATTTGAATTTGTTCATTGAATTGAATATACATACAAATATAAGGAGAAATTAGGCGAATATGCGTATGCCTGACTTGATTTGTTCTTGAAAGTAGAACAAATACCAGGAATATATGAAGCTCAAGGCAAGAGTTGAGGTTCTTCAACAATCTCAGAGGTAATTATATATTATATATTAACGGGGGGTTGCGCCAGTTTATTTACAGCCAAACATATCTTTAGATAAAAATTTTAATTTCATTGTTGATCAGAACTCAGAAGAGCATTAATTAATTAATTTATTTATTTTTGTTTTGTTTTGTTTGAAAGGCATCTTTTAGGGGAAGAGTTGGGACAGTTGGGCATAAAGGAGCTTGATCAACTTGAGAATGTATTAGATACATCATTGAAAGAAATACGCTCCAATAAGGTATATTTT
Source organism: Sesamum indicum (assembly GCF_000512975.1). Classification (NCBI taxonomy): domain Eukaryota; kingdom Viridiplantae; phylum Streptophyta; class Magnoliopsida; order Lamiales; family Pedaliaceae; genus Sesamum; species Sesamum indicum. The sequence goes on along the minus strand of NC_026146.1, from coordinate 16,813,500 downwards.
TATTTGTTGCTCGATTGATCGCATATATATGTATATATTGTTTTTGTCACGAACGACACATATATATACACACACAATTATGTAACTCAATAATTAATTTGAGGGATCTGTTTAATTTGCTCAAGTTTTGTTTTCTAGTAGTCGGCGAAGTTGGCGAATTATGTAAAAACAAGCTTAATAATAATTAAGCTAATACGATCAAGATTCAGTGAAACTATTGGTTATTACTAAATTCAGCTTCTATTTATACAGACAGTGTGAGAGTAATTAAGTACTGTTCATATTTAATATTTTCAAGCATTAATTAATTGCCTCAGTAGTTGTTGGCTGTGAGTTAATTTGTTTCAGACAACACCATATCACAATTAATTTTTACTAAATTATTTGCGGGTCATAAATTCATTCTCAAATTATTATTGATTCTTCAGCCCTTTTAATCCAGAAATTTTGTGTCTATTGATAGGGTCCCTAGTTTTTTCTGTATACCAAGATATACATTAATTTGTTTGCATATATATCTTTGCTGGGCGACTATGTAAGTAAGTTGGTTGTCTTAAATGTTTGCAGAATCATCGTATGCTTAATCAGCTTTCTGATCTTCACCAAAAGGTACTACATATGTGCTCAATCATGACCAAATTATTGTTTTTTTTTTTTTTTGACTTAGATGTATTTTTATCCCATGACTTAGGTAATTTGGCATTTTCGTGTTTTTAATTTTATAAGGTGATATTTTGGTCCAGCATTTTTTTAAACTTTTGGCGATTTCAGTTCTTCTTTTTTGCCGGAGTTCACCTTCTCATTGTAAATAAATGCATGTACATTTCAAGTAACCTTTTAAAATTGGTGTTATTCTTTTTTACTTTCTCTGGAGTTCACATTTCTCGCCACTGAAGGTGATGAACTCCAACAAAAAAAAAAAAAGATTAAAATTGCAAAATTAAAAGGATGCAGATCCAGAATTCTACCCTATAAAATTAAGAGACACAAATGCCAAATAACCTAAGATATGAAACCAAAAATGCATTTAATCGTTTATTTTTTTTGGTGTGTGTAAATAGCACGTTGCTAACTGTTATCAATTCCATGCTTTAACTGTTTTACAGGAAAGAAATCTGTTGGAAATTAACAGGGCTCTGAGGAGCAAGGTATACCATCTGATCCTTGTAAAGTTCAACTCCACCTAAATCTGATCATGAAGAAAAATTACGATTTCCTTCAAATGAAAAATAATACATTAATATTGCAGCTTGAAGGAACTAGTGCAGCATTACAATCAACCTGGCAACTACAACCGGAGCTCAACGTACAGTACCAGCAGCCCCCGCCCGTTCTTCCAGACGTGTTGTTCGAGCCTCTTCAGTCCAACAACATCCGGTACGTGCTATAATGTCTGCGCACACATTTTTCTCCAACAAGTATTAATCTTCTTTTTTCCAAAACATTTCGAGACAGGTACAACTCCGTGGAACCAAATAACGTTGCAGGAGCAACACAAACTCCAAACATGGTGCTACCAGGATGGATGCATTGACTCCATCCTAATAAAAATGTTGAATGTAATAATAATACAAACTCTTGTCTACAAATTTAATGTGGTAATACTTTTTTTTTTTTTTCTTTTCAAATGAACTACCTATATATATACACTATTGATGGCAGTATTGGATGTGCTGTAAAATACTGTAATAACAGCAATGGACGTTCTGGATTGAATTTTAATATGCATTGGCACTATACGACTTTTGACAGGGATTTCATGTCGGGAGGGGAAACGGGCTGATGTTACAGCCTATGAGACCTTAATTTTTGTGTTTGTTTTCCTACTGTTGTATCCGCATAGACGTTTGGTTTTCGATGTGTTATTGTATTACAAAACTTGTTATAATATAATAATTATTAATACATATACAGTAATATTTTGTATATAAAATAGTGTTTTTCATTTTTATCTTTTTTTATTTAAAGTTTTCATGGATCTTCGCTCATGGTAGAAATGAAACTAATTCTCACTACAAGAAATTATGTCAATAATTAGGAAAATTAGAAATGAAAGTAAATTTATTGGTAAATTAGCAACGAATTTAACAAGCCACAATAATTTTTAAGTTTTTGTAATTTGCGAATTAACATTAGAAACAAAATACGAAAGGAATTTTAATGTTGCAAGTAACTAACCTTGGCGGAAAAATTGAAAAGTTCCCACCAAAGATTTACTAACAAAACTAAGAACGAAAAAAATTTAATGCTACAATGAGCAACGAGCTAATTATCAAGTAAATATTTTGTTACGAAATTCGTTGCTGCTCGTTGACATATAAAGCAGTGTTTTACCCAAAACGAATACATCAGGCATGTAATGTGATGGATATATATTGTTAATTAGATTAATTAAAGAAAATTATATTCTCCAATTTAAGAACTACAGTTAACAAGTTAAGTTGAACTTCACATATGAAAAGTTGACAAGATGCAGTAATTATGGTGTTTCTTTCTTTTGAGGGTAATCTTGTCATTATGCCCAAATAGCACTTTCCCAAAATAGCTATGGCATTATTATGTCCTGAATATTTTAGGAAATGGACCTCGCAAATCCACCCATTTTTTACTGTGTTAGCAGCACACTATTACAGGAAATAATATTTTTAGTTCTATAAATCGAGCCCGCTTTATTTTTTATTGTATTTATCATGAAATTAACGTTTTTAGTTTCGTAACTTATAAGTACATATTTAGCACGTGATCATTAAGTATAAAATATTATTTTAAAAAATTAAAAAATAAAAACGACAAATACCTTAATTTACATTACTAAAAATACATTTAAGCCTTTCCCATAATGTAGGTCCAAAAAGCATAACATTTTCATGTGGGATACGAAAAAAATGCATTTGGGACAACCACTCCTTATCTGTTTTTTTGTCGAAACAAGCAACTTATATTACAATTAGGCATATCATGTCTTCTCTTCTCTTCTCTTCTCTTCTTCAATGCGTCTAACCACTACTCTTCTTGCTATATATATGTTCGTGGCAGGTCGATGTCCAATCAATCTTCATATCTTCCAAATAAATGAAATATATTGCTATAAGTATTATGATGATCCAATATTATCAATTCTTAGCTAATTAATTATTTGATTTTATTCAAAAATTCTTCTAATAGTATTAGACGACAAAATTACATAATTATTAACAATAAATATCTATGCAAGATTTTGTAGTTATTACCGCAGACATGATCTTTCTTTTAACAATAAATCGTTTCAATCAATGTATGGACATAACTCTGAACTATGAAATGAATACAAAAATTCGAATTATGATATCGAACGGATTCATGGGATCTCAATTTTAACCATTAGGATCAGACATAATTGCAAATTAAGCTGATCCAAATATGACGGAAATGAAGTGACATAAAATTAGGTAGTGAGGCAGCATGAATTTCTATGTTGCTCTAATTATACAGATAAAGATATTGTTACTTTGGTGAGAGAAATGAAATGTTGAATATTTCCAAGTTGGGGATTGTGAACCACCCAAATTGCACAGATCTAAGCTGAAGATAAGATATGATTCGGGTTGTGTATATATTGAATTGAACGGCGCGCACTTGAATTGGATAAGAATAGAACCAAAAATCGCACTGCACGACTACAGCTGCATGTCTGCCTTCACATCCCCTAATTTACACCTTTCCTTTCACACTATACAAATTTTAATTATTTGGATTATAATAAAACTTATATATATATATGTATATATGTATATATGTAAAGATATAACATTTTCGGGCATAATTATAAGTTAATCATGTCGAAAAATTACTTGAAATATTAGTACGTACTTTTAGAGACAAAATGCTTTTTTTAATCCTATAAAATAAAGGAAGAATTTATTTTGATACCACAACAATGCAGGTATCGTTTTTACCCTACTTTTAGCTTAGAAAGTAAAATTTTATTTAATTTCAAGATGCTCTGAATTAAAAAGGCACATGAATGAATAATAAAATTTGAAAAATAATAAATTTAAGTATATGATATCGACAAAATATTTTACAATTTTCATAATAATAAATTAACACGGTTAATTAATTATGTGATAATTAGCACCACTAGTGATTCAATTATGTATACGTTGTCGTTACTATTAATTATTAACATATGTATATATATTAATTAATAATATAATATAATTGTTTTTTCGTGCTGTAATTCTTTTTTCTGTCTAAATATAACTAACTAATAATCTTTCTTTCTCATTATTTAAATATTTCTTGAATAAATTACTGTGCACTGAAACTGGACAAAGACGTCCTAACAAGAGCAACCAATTGATAGAGACCCCAATTAAGATATGGAAAGAGACAAGACAGCCTCAAAAATGTAATTACAGATATTTCAGCTTAAAAGTTTGGTATTAAAGTGGGATACAAATTAGGGAACTCATAGGACAAAATTTGTGGAACATTAATTAATGGGACCTCATGACCATATAATTTTGGCACTCATGCAAGAAATTATAATTCATTCTTACCGTCAACGCCCACTATATATGTGTTTGGCTGCCAATAATGCAAATCTTAATAGTGTGAAATTTTAATCAGCATCGAATTTATGTAATATATTTATCATGTGATTGATGTACAATAAATTATTTAAGTTTAATTGTCGTGACATTGAGAACTAACTATGATACTGTCATAGTTAGTTTTTCGGACTCTGTCCGCTGTATGAAAAATGGTTATATTATTGTAATTAATAGATTAAGATGTTTTGAATTTCTAGCAACAATATATATAAATTCATCATGCATACCTAATTAATACTAATCATAAAGTTCCACGCCAGACCAAAATATCATTTGATAGTGTTGTCAATGAAATATTATTTAAATATTGTACAATTTAATTAACCTATTGGGAATTAAATTGATTTAAAACTTTAATTTCAAGAACCATTAAGTAATGCTATTTATTTAGATATTGTAAAGATGTGTTTGGATAAAAAGATTTGAATTATTCCTTTTTTTTATTAATAACTGTAAATAAATTATATTAATAACTCATTTTGATACACTGAGCAATACCCAAATTCAGCCAATAGATCGATATAACTAAAAATAATAAATAAATTATAATAATTCATATAAGCTGAAACAAATACCAGCACGTTCGGTGGAACTAGGACCTATATCATCAAATTTGCTCATGGGACATCAATTTTAACCTTAACCACTAAATTAAAACATCCTAATAAAACGCTTTGAAATTAAAATTAGAATTTCAAATAACTTCATATTTCAATGAATTTTTCAACATAATGCTCAATTATTAGAAATCCTTTTCAGTACCAAACAAGTTTGATAAAGTTGTTATTATACATTAAAAACCTTTAAATCTAAATCCATCTACCGAAAAACAACATAGAAGTATTTAAAACTTTCATATGTCCAAAACAATAAATTCGTGGAATATAATGTTACATTAATTGTTTATAAGTCAAGAAACACAAAAAATAAATAACAACGACCCCTCACAAAAAACTAATTAGGATTGGGACATTAACAGTGAATTTAAAAAGGAAAGACAGACGTCAACGGTTAAAAACAGTACAACATATTCGAATTCGAAACTCCGTACGTAGATCTAAATCTAATTTTGAGGCAGCCAGGCCTTTTACCTAATCTACCAACGACCCTCTCTCAAGAACCCTTGGGAACCCTCATAATCCAGCAGACAAGAACGGGGCGCACAACCCCCAACCAACCACAGCTCGACAGCACATCCTTAAAAAACCACCTGGTTTTCCTTATGGTGGTTTCGGGTTTCAAATCCCACCACTGTACATGCTTTATCAGACAGCATTCTAAATTGCCGCATATATGACATGAAGATGAAACCCACCCCATTTCATTTTTTTCACCAAAAGGGAACAACATAAGAAAGAAGACTAACATGAACAGATAAACTCTTCATACCCAGTTTTTATCCAAGACAGCAAATAACTAAGAGAGAAAATTCATTTCCTGGTCTCTATCTCTGTCGTCGTCTAGGTAGTGAAAGAAAAAAAATACTCTACATCTATCTGATCAGGGTTTCTATTTTTAGGTCTTTAATTGTTTAATTTGTTTGGTTTCTGGGAACCAAGAAAGAAGAGAGAGAAAGTAGTGTTGAGAGAGAATTAAGGGTAGGAAAATAATATAATGGGAAGAGGAAAGGTACAGCTGAAGAGGATAGAGAACAAGATCAACAGACAGGTGACTTTCTCCAAGAGGAGAGCTGGTTTGCTGAAGAAAGCTCATGAGATCTCTGTGCTGTGTGATGCAGAAGTAGCTTTGATTGTTTTTTCCCATAAGGGGAAGCTCTTTGAGTATTCTACTGATTCTTGGTAAGTTTGTCCACTTTTTCAACTCTTTCCTCATCTGATGTATGGAATTCATCCTTTTCAGAAACAAGATCTGTTGTTATTTCCTATGAACTTCTTTCCATAACTAGGGTTTTCTTCTTCTGACATTTTGTTCTAGCTAGGTTTTCCTCCAATTGTCTCATGACCAACCTGTGCCCAACCTTTTAAAGTTTTATGATATGGGTTTTCTTAATTTTCTTGATTAATTTTC